>NW_009705287.1:0-43414 GCF_000703405.1 Apaloderma vittatum
GGAAGCGAGTACAAACTTAAATAGGCACTTAAATAGGCAGTTTGGTTTCACTCTGAAAACCTCCGACCTTGTAAATGGTGAAGGCCTCTGCAGATTTGTGCTGGACACATGTTTTTGATAATAATCTTATCTGTAGACTAGAAAGGAGAATGCGGGCCCTTTCTCAAAATCCGAATAGGGAAGACAATTTCCCAGTGGAGTACGGGAAGTATAAGAACATAAGCACAACACTTGCTCTGTGAGTAAAGCTAAAGCCAACACATCAGAATTTTGAAAGGAGGCTGGAGAAGTCCCATAAAGTCTTTACGAAGTTACCACAAAAGATGTCTTCAAAACACTGTGGAATGGGTCAATTATAAAGAACTTAGCATATAAAATAAATTGCCCTCTGACACAAGAGGCAAGTTTACAGCAGCAGACAACTCGTGACTGTTCATAGACGACACCACAGTAAATAAGCTATTTTTAGTGTTAAAGGGGGAGGGCTACAGGTTCATGAGTTTGTTTATTTTATTTTAAGGAGCCAGTCTTTTAATATGTGATGAAGAAGAAAAAGTTAGGCCTGTTACAGATGTAGTAGCTGTCCGTGTTCTTTTGTGGGGAGGAGGAGGGGGGAAGAGGGAGGAGGGGACAGGGGATAGTAGCCAGTAGCTAACAGCTTTCTAGTCTGTGTCTTCCTTCATGAAGTTTATCTTCTGTGCAGGGATGGCTGTTTGTGGTGGCTGGTAAGTCACATACTTTATGGTACTTGAGTGAAGCTTTCAAGCTCATTGACAACTTGCTTTAGATATAGGTAGCTGTTTACATGTCTCAGGCAACTGAGATAGTCTTTTTCGGACGAGCATCTGAATCTGATCATAGTATTCTAACTTTATTAAAGTTACTTTTAAATATGGTTAACTGTTATCATAGCAGGCGGTATATTTGTGAGGGTAAAACTGGTCGGGTTTTTTTACACTGTATCTCTCCTGCAGCCAGACTGTTGATCTTCTCATGCAAGAGTCAGGATGTCGTTTAGAACATCCTTCTGCTACCAAATTCCGCAATCATGTCATGGAAGGAGAATGGGATAAGGTAACGTAGGGCTTATAGGACTGTATTAACCACTGTTTAAATTTATAGTATCTGTGAGAGAACTAAAAATCCACCCTCCTTATATACTTTTTTGTTGTTTGTTTTTTTTTTTCCCTTATGCCCATTTCTGCAGGCTGAGAACGACCTGAATGAACTTAAGGCCTTAGTGCATTCTCCGCATGCAATTGTGGTAAGAGGCACACTTGAACTCTTTCAGAGCTGTATAGTTGGACTAATTGTAGTGGTGCAATCTTTAGCCATGGAATTGGTTGTCCATAGTTCTTGTTTTCTTTTTTGTTTACTTTAAGCAGCTTGCATGCTATCTCAAACGTCATACTAATCTGAACTTTTTTATTCTTTTTTAGAATGTGAGATAGGAAGCTCTAAAGTATTGAGGCTAATATTTGATGTAGTGAATGTTTAAACTCTGTTAAACATACTTAGCTGATAAAATATAAATCCTGCAACAGTCCTAAAATAGGTCAGTTTCTGTAGAAACTGCCTATGTTGAATACTAATTTCAAACTTGATATACTTCTCACAATCGCTGTGTTTATGGGAGTTAGATTTTCTTGAGGGAAGAGAAGTTTAGAAATAAAATGCAGTGATACTTATGTGGAGTTGGCATTGTGATAGCACATTGCAAGAATATAGAGGCTGCTATAGACCATGAACAATACTGTTGCTTTTCCAGATGGCTTCTAAAGAGCAAATGCGTTTGTATTGCTGTTTGGGATTTTTAGAGCTTTTTCTCTTTGGATGGCTTTTTTTTAAAAGATGAACCTAGAAATAAAAGGTTGGTAGATCCCATGACTTGACAATTAAAATATGTGTCATTATGATTTCAGTTACTTTGAAGAAAGTGGTTTCTTGGCTTGATTTTTTTTTTTTTTTTTTAATTTTCCCATCTTGAGATGCAAATCATTACCTAGCTCTTCAAACAGCTTTTTCTGTTGTGTTTAAACATTTATTTTAAAGAAATTAAATTAGAACAACTAGGGTCACTTAGGAAGAAAGTAGTAGCAAGGCTTTTTGAAGTGTCTGACTGTAAACAATGAAGAATCAGCTGATGGCTTCTTAGCTCCACTTCTAGCTGATTCATTTGTTGTCAAGATAATTTCCTGTCTGATGGGGGAGGGAGAGAAAGAGGGAACAGGAAGTGAAGTAGGAAAAACAGATGTTTAACAAAACATCAGAGGGTACTTGAGAGAAGTGTGTGTTCTGTTCTGTTAATTTGGTCAAAGCTTAGCACCTCTTAATTAGACTAGTAGTTCATTTTTTTTCCTCAAAGATTTTCTCAGAGAAGGTTTTACTTCTCAAATAGTTCAGGATACTGCATGCAGCTTTCAATAGTCTGTGGAGACTGAAAGTGTGAAACCACTGTAGGTGAATATGTATTGGCATTTGAATCAGATTTTCTCATGTTTCTAGCTTTTGAAGCTATCAGAGTTTCTCTGTAGTATTAAAGTGTTTTACATGTCTGGGAGTCAAGAGGCTAAACCAAGTGTCAGTATTGTACTTTTTGGAGAGCTTAACTTGAGGAAAAAGGGGGCATTTGCTTCTGTTGTTTTGGGGGGCTCTGAAAGCATGCTGCTATTTAATGTTGCTGTCTAACTGCTTGAATAAAACTTGGTACAATAAACATACTTTGTTTAGACTGAACTTTACCTAAACCACATATTAAGTATTTTCTTTCTTCAAGTTATTCTCCTTTATATAAACTTCATATAATTTAAAACAGGTAGCAGTATTAAATGTCTTCTGTGTGTGTTAGTAAGACAATACTGATTTGCAAGGATAAGTTGAGCTCGTGGGTGCTCCATTGCATGTGCACTGTCTCCACCTCCTTCACTACCCATCTTTTTTGTACATGGTTGAGATAATGGGTATTAGTATAGTCAGCACCTGGAGAACTAGTGAAAGATCATTACAGGTAAGGAGGGGTGCTTTATGCTCTGTAGGTAATACTACAAAGTCAGAGCTAGCGAATGTGATCAATGTCTTGATTAGGAAAAGTGCAAGCAAGATGGTGCTGCAAGTAGCTCTTTAAAAGCAGAGAATTAGATTTTGGGTTTCCTGACTTGTGACTCATACTGTATGATGAGATGTTTCAAAAATGTGTGCATACGAGAAGAAAGGGTACTTAAAAGTTTAGATGACACAGAGTTATTTAACAAAGGAGGGGGTGTGTGTGTGTGTGTGTTTGTCTTTGGTTGGTGGTTTGTGGGTTTGGGGTTTTTTTGTTTGTTTGTTTTTTCCTTATAGTTAATATGACCTGGACAAAATAACCAGGATACATAGCTACTTTTGAAATACCTGGTCAGAGAAGGGGATACGTATGTATTTAGAAAATTCTGCTTGTTTTAATTTCCTTATTTCTGCAAAGTGCTGCAAGTTCTACAGGTGACAGTGTAAAACATAAAATGGCTGATTTCAATTTGATGCTGTGTGTTAATATGGGGGGGTGCGTGTGGATAGGACAGTCTGCTATTTCTATTTGTGTCAGCACAGCTGAGTGCTATATAGTGTGTGATTAGTCATGTTTACTTTTCCAGCATGTAAGATACAGCTGTCTTGCAACAGGAAAACTTTATAGCTGATTCAAGCATGTTATTTTTCCTTGAGTAACACTTAGAAAATACCAGCTTCAAGCTGCTAGCCCAAGGTTTTGCTTACTTCAGGGCTACTCACACATGCTATGGCATTTGTCTTGGGTAACTTACCAACCTAGGAAAAAATCTGAAGATTATTCCTCTATAGTCATCTAGAATGTACTTTCCAATTGTCCTCTTTGTTTAATTTTCATTTACCTAAGTTCTGGAGATATGCAGCCTGCAGCAGACAATACAACAAAAAAATAGCCATTTGTATCTTGCTGTTTAAGCGAAGTGCTCCACCTGCCTGTACGGTGTCCCTCTTGCTACCAGCATTAAGGGCAGTTCCCTGTTGGAACAAATTACTCTTTAAAAATGGCAGGATTCAATATGGTTGAAGCCTTGTTAAAGTTTATAGGCCAGAATATTTTCTGCCTTTTACATATCAAATCTTACATTTACATTTTGCATGATTTCTAAGTGTGTTTATGGGTGTTTTACAAGGCTATCAGAGTAATAAAGACTACGAAATTATGAAAATTTGGATCTTAGTTCTGCAGGCTACGAGCAGATAGCTACTGCATTGAGTTGTTGTGAAACATCAGCTGATAATCTCAGTGTATCTTTTAGTTACCTTCATTTCAAAGAAGAGTTGTTTCAGCAGGGTTTACTTATTCTGAACTCTTAGTACAGTAATAAACCTGTTACAGAGCTCGCTAAGATACGCAAGTCAAAAATTAGGTTATTATGCATTTTACTCTTTAAACTTCTGAAGATTTGCTGCTGTAACTGGTGATTGAAATGGCACAGTATCTTGACTGCAGTAGGATGCTTGTCCTGTTACTTTCACAGTTGTGTGGCTGAGGCTTTCACCTTTGGTTACTTAGCGCTGGTAAAGGCAAAACTTCCTAGAATATAAGATTCTGCAAAGAGGCTTTCCTTCTAATGATTGAGCAGTGAAGGAGTAAAGTACTAAACATTCACATTAGTAGTCAAAGGCTGTAGTTTGAAGAAAGCAAAATGCTAACAGTACATAGATTAAAACAAACAAAAAACCCTGTAAATCTGTTAACTCTTAGTTTTGCCCCAAGGTGATTGGAGGTTCAAGTTAGATTTAGATAATAGCTTCTAGAAACAGCATCATAATATCCTCATCGTCTCTACAGAGCTGAAAGACAGGGTAGAGTAGTGATAACTGAACAAAGCCAGCCAGGCTGCAGTGCTGAAGCTGTTGTATTGGACTCTTCAAGGGGACCTGCAGGATGAATCTTTACTATAAGCAAAGCGATGGTGCTGTCTAGATTTAAATTGTTCAGCAGTAAAAAATGTAATGATGTGAGGCTTCTGTTGAAAACACTTAGATAACAACAAATCCAAGGCCCTTGTATTACATGTACATGAGGTAATTTGGATTATGAGAATTTTTATTTCCCTTGGAAAGGGAAAGCTGCCTTTGGAAGGCAGCTAAAGAGTATGGGGGATGAGTAAGCTCTTCTTGGGGGTGCATTGTGTCAGATTAGTTTTATACTCCTGTTTTATTTAAGTAGTGGGGTTTGTGCTTTTACTTTACAGTTGCCAATAGTATGAACTTTCCTTCTAGAAGAGGTTGTTTGGGCTCTAGAAGAGATGATGTACTCAAAATGGTCTTGGCTACCATGAGAAGGTTGTATTGGAAGTAATTATCAGTACTATTAGTAGGGTATGTAAGTAGTTGAGAGACAATGAAGACAAAAACTAGTTGTTTAATGAAATTTATATGTAAGCAAGGTCAATAGTTGCACAAAAATTAGTAGGAGGCTGTGTGTCCTAATACAAAAAATGTCTTGAAATGTGATGTCACTAGAGTGTGGCTTTTGCCTTAAGGAGGTTGCATTCATGCCATTGAGTTTGTTGTAGGGCAAGCTTTGGAGCAGTTAGCAAAACAGCTTAGAAAATCAGTTTCATTTCCCTATTGACCCTTTACTCTAGTCCCTGGCTGTTGCTATAGATAAGCAGTTTTAAACTGTAACTTATCTTTTACTCTAGTTCTCCATTATGTTAACAGCAGACTCCTGCATGAAGCGTAATGTGTTGTTCTGGAGACTTTTATATTCCAGAGTCACACATGGCACTGATAATTTTTTTTTTTTAGTTGGAAATTATATTTCCTAACCCAAACCTGAAGTTACACCTCTTTCGATAACTTGGCAACAATATTCTGCACAGTAGTGTTCCTGTAATGCTTCTGTGGGGTTGTTGAAACTGGTATTAAAAAACCTGGGTTTTAGAATTTTTTTTTTTGCTCTTTTTACTCTAAAGAAATGAAATTAACATGCTAAGCCCTAAAAGTAGGAAGGGAGAAAGAGCGTTTAGCCACAGATGTGGCTATTGTGTTTAAGGGAAAGATGATATAAATTTAATATTATATGCAGTGAATAGAGAAGGAAGAGTTATAGTTTTTATTACAAACTGAAAATATCAGACTTTTTTTTTTAAAAACCTGGTGGTGATCATCGGTGTGAGGTGACCAAGAGGAGTGATATTGTATGTGACTATTACCTGAGCATCCTCACGCATCCTTGTCAACACGTGCATAGCTGGGAGAGGAAACTTTTACCCCTCCTGCTGATAATATGTAAGGAAACATGCTGCATGGAACCAAACACTTGAGGTTGTAAATAATTGGGATGTCTGTCTTTCGGTTTTCTCCATGTCAGAACACCAAAAAATGTGTCGCCTGGAAAAATGGTACGGGGATGCTCTAACAGTTCTGAATACAAATAAAGAACTGAGCTGGAGATGTAATATGGATTTGCTTGTCATGTATAGGATGATAGAGTACTTCAGACACATTTGATCATAAATAATCTTTATTATGTAATGTTTTATGCTTCACAAAGCTATGTGGTAAGTTAATAGCATTGCATGTGGAAACTCTTCTTTTGAAGAACTGAACGTCTCTGTCTCTGGAAGCTAAAACTGCTTTATGTTTTAACTTTGGATTTTACAAATAGTAAACCTTAAACTTACATGCGAGCTTTGGTAGGACAGGAGCATCTTAAACTTCCTAATTATCCCTCTACTTAAGCAGGCTAGCAGTGTGCTTGAAACTAAGTAAACATTGACCAAATATGAGCATGAAACCAGCGAGATGCCTGAGGTCTGACAAAGCGAAGGAAACTGGTGATTGAACTTGTCTGTGTTCGTTAGAAAAGCACGTGTATCTTGCTACACTTAATCTTCATTCTGTTTCTCATTGATATATCTAAGAATGTACATTTTCCTCTTTAACCTGGTGAATCTGATGGACCAGAAATGTCTTTTCTCTCTGAAAACTGCCAACAGTAAAGAAGATGTGCCAAGACAGGATAGTTGGTTTCATCCAGAAACTACTAAACTGTGTTTCTACTAAATTTGGGTTGGAAATTGCTAGGACTTCAGGTTTTTGAATATAGTAAATGAATGCCTGATTTTTCTTTTTTCATCCACAGACATTTGTGGTTAGAATGGCAGGTTTGGGTCTGTTTTTTTCGCTTGTTTGTTTTTAAAGAAAACAACACAAAACTGTACAAGATGAAAGGAACACTATGAAATAACAGTAATTAATTCTGAGAAGTGTTTCCTAAATATAGAAACTGTATTTTTTTCCCTGTAATCCTGAAAAAATAATAAAATACCCAAGGAAGAACATTTTAACATGGAACTACAGAACAGAACCTGAGGCAATGTCAATTTGTTATTGCTGTATGTTATGCAGCTATGCAAACAGTCAATGTCAGCTCCTCTGTAAGCAGTATGAGAACTTGTTGAGTTGGCCTGTTGTGTTCTGTGCTGTCATGCAGTCTTAAATATGTGATTAGCTGCTTTTGAGTGCTTTTCTTGATAAAATGTAAGATTGGAAATCCTAACTAATTTGGGGTTTGAAGGATGTTTACTGAAGAGAGAGTGGATATGAAAATGAGACAAGTTGAAGGGGGGAATCTGAGAAATGAGGTAGGAAGATACTTGGAGCCCCATAAGGCAGAAAGGAAGTTCACAGATAACTTAATTGCTGCAATATTGTTGAAAACCCAGCAAAAAGAAATTGAGTAATGAAACATGACGTATAGCTGTATTTCTGAAGGGCATAGTAGAATGGTTTCTACTGTTCTGTTTAGGCTCAAACGTTTTCTGAAACTTCAGTCAACCTTTTTCCCCTGACTGCTGCTTTCTGTCATGTCAGAGGATGAAGTTTTTGCTGCTGCAGCAGAAGTACCTGGAATACCTGGAGGATGGCAAGGTCCTGGAGGCACTTCAGGTTCTGCGCTGTGAATTGACGCCTCTGAAATATAATACAGAACGCATTCATGTCCTCAGTGGGTAAGTATTTGGACTTTGGAGAGTTCTTCCAGTGGAATTTCCTAAGGAATAATATAGCTGACACTGTAAAAACTCAAACTTTAAAGCTGTTATCCTGTTGATTAATAAGCTGTTATGAGGTATGCTAAAATGGGTGCTTGAAAACAAACTGATTGTGGTTTACTTCTGTAGTACTTGAATTAATAATTACATGTATATGGTTATCTGATCTTGGGAATAATTAGTCTGTTATTTTATAATTGAATAAGTAGGTGAATGTAGTCTGATTTGTTCTTAGGTGAAAATAAGATGTTTCTACCTTTCCTAAAACGTACTTGTTTCTCTTTATTTTTTCTATTGCCCATTTGTAGATGTTTGTTCTGAAGAAGATGCACATTTGTGTGGAGTAGTTTCCTGCCTTTTTTTCCTATTGGTCTCAAGCTTAAATCATCTGTTTCCAGTTCATTAGGAATGTTGCAATATATTTCATGCTTTAAAGTGAAAAGAATGATTCCAGAAAGACTTGGTCTGTTGGTGTGTGTGCGCTTTTTTTAAACAGGTATCTGATGTGTAGCCATGCAGAAGACTTGCGTGCAAAAGCAGAGTGGGAAGGGAAAGGAACAGCTTCCAGATCTAAACTTTTGGACAAACTCCAGAGTAAGATGTTCTAGTGTTTAGAATTTATTCCCACCTCTGTAAATCCAGTACATCTTACATAATGGCATATCCTGGGGAATTGACTTAAACTGTGTTCGCTTCCTGTTGTTTTTGTATTTCTGTGTTAATGGGGATGCCTTTAGGTGCCTTTACCCTTTGGTCTTTTGTATCTGTCTCCTTTTTCTGTCTCTAATAAAGTATTTGTAATAGGAGCTCTTATTTCTTAGGCTCTGCTGTATGCAGTAATAGTATAACATGGTGATTAAATGTGCGGATTGGAGTGAGGGGATGTTTTGTAAATGCCAGCTCTACCAAGAGCTTGAAGCTACGTGTGGCCTGTGGACTTAGAAACTAGTGGTCAATAGTGACCTCAGGCTTTGCTATGAATTATGGTTTCTTCTTTCTCTTTCTTCTGGCTGGTGTAATACTGTGTATCAGAGTTGTAAAACCTATGGTATTCTTTATTTTGATAGTGTTAATAAAGAATTCTGTAGATGAACACAGCTAGTGCTGTGGTTTTATAATTTTACAAATTTTGTTAAGTATTGGAGTTTGAGATAGCTTGTATAAATTGTGCTTATTGGCCAGGACATCATATACCATAACTACAAATACCTTGCATGCAGCTCTGCTTTCCAGAAGTTCATGCTTCTAATTCCAGAGGTACAGCTGTAATTTGAAGCTGTGTGCACTCTTTTTTCCTGTAGCTCTTAAGCTTTATTTACTAAGGTCCCTTTCAGAAATACTCAGATCTAAGCATAAACTTACTTGTAACTTGGTTTTGATTTTTTTTTTTTAAATTCTTTCTCTTAACTCTTTTAAAGCATACCTACCCCCATCAGTGATGCTTCCTCCAAGGCGTTTACAGAACCTGCTACGTCAGGCTGTGGAACTACAACGGGACCGGTGCCTATATCATAATACGAAACTAGATAGTAATCTAGATTCTGTCTCGCTGCTAATAGATCATGTTTGTAGTAGGTAAGAAACCCTTCTCACTTTCAAGATGGACAAGTGTATGTCTTCTTTGTCTTTTAAAAGAATCGAATGTACCTACTGCTAAAAGGAACTTGAAGACTGTTCCGAGTTGGTTTAACAGGAGTTGATTAGGACAAGATAGTTGTCACTTAACGAGTAGTGGGGGAGGTTTAGAAAAGCTGTATATAGGAGACTTTAGTAGCTGGATATGGAGTAAAGGGTCCAGACTGAAGCTTTAAAATGTTAGTTGCATGAGTACGAATAGAATATATTACTGGGCTAATCCGTAGCCGCTGATTTCTTGTAACTTTGGACAGACAGTCTGTTTAATCATCAACATGTGATCACTTTTTGCCCACTGGAGAATCACTACTTACTTATCCGGACTCTGTCTTCAAGCTTACTGGGATGCAGAAAGCCTACTGAAGCATGCTTCATGAAGTCAGCTTTCAGCCTCAACTTTTAATAAAAGTTGACAGTGAGGTGCTTTTAGACGCAAAATAAAAATGTGCAGTAGGCATTTCTGGTTTACATTTGTTTTGCATAATATATGATTATAAAGAACTGTTTTCTCAGATTTGTAAGGCAGTAAGAATTGAACGTCTATTCTACCTACATATTGGCTCTTAAGATCATCTATATAATTTATTTTTTTAACAAAACTGATGCTGCTTCTGAACCTTCAAGCTAGACATAAAGCAGGAATATGTTTGTTTTTAGCAAGTGGCTGACTTGAGTCTTTTATCCTTATCCAGCAGAACTCAGCTAAAGACCTAAAAACTCAGTGTTGTAACTTTTATGGAAAACTGCTGTGCATGGTGTAATAAGGGAATGAGAGCTAGGACATCTAGAAAATAAGGGCTGTATGTGATACTATTATGTCTGTTCATGTAACAGACTAACACTTGGGCCTACAGGGGAATATTTTTGTGTTAAGGTTAGCTGATCTGAGGAAGTTAAGTACTGAAAAACTTGCTTATAGCAACTTTCTGAACTTGGTTACTTTGACTTACATTCTTGGGTTACTTGGAATCTGTTTTTAAAGGTGCAGACTTCCATAGTACTTACTGTAGCTATCTTAAGGTTTTAAAATTAATATCTTAGTGGTTCATGTATTCAGGTAACTCTTTTAGAGTATTGTCTGGCTTGCAGTTTGGCTACATGATGTTATTTCAGCAGTCTTGTGTGTGTATGTGTGGACATTTGACTGTTCCCTATCTTAAGAGTTACTGGAAGTTACCAGATGCTGGAATTGTGGCTTTCCTGCTTCAGAAGTGAGTCTTAAAATCAGACTAATGGAAAGAGATTTAATTTTAGTCTTTACACAAGTCAATAACATTAGATGTTCCGTAGGGAGGGGTTGGTGTGGTTAATCAAAACCCATTTAAGCCAACTGTAAAGAGCATGGTTTACTGAAGCTGGACGTGGTAGAGCCAGATATAAAAGATACTATACACAAAGAATCTGGACTTGAACTTCACCCATCTGAATCTATTTGGTGACATAAAAGTTTGGCTTTAGTTCAGGGTTTAGGTTTTTTTCATCTAACGTGGTACTTCCTAAGCTCACATATTTGGTATGTGTACATACATAGATACTCACAGCTACTTAAAAAACAAGCAAACAAAACCCAAAACAAACAAAAAGGAGAAAAAAACCCCCCAAACAAACCCCAAACCAGTTCAAATTAAAGGCTTCCATTCTGTCCTCAACTCAACCTATTGTACCTACCTATTGCAGGGGTCTGAGGTCAGTATGTGGTGTGCTGTACGTGCTGCCATGCTTGGGCATAATGAGGTGAGTTAAAGACAAGTGGAAGCCAAATTTTGATTAAACTGACAGAAGTAACAGTAGTCTAATAGTTTAGACAACTTAAGTTCTGTACTACTTAAAACGATAGAACACTGACAACTTTCCCTTTTTTAGTTGAAACTAATCTGTTTTGGGCTTCTGGCAATATTTTGAATCAAGCATGCTTGAATTGCACTAATAGGTAAAATATTTAACAACAAACTTTAATCACTTCATAAGAGTGGGAGATAAGAGGGAGAAACTGCTGGTAGTGAAGGTGAGGGATTTCATCTTACTGTGCCTGAGATTTTGGTAACAGAGAATTGATGCTCTTGGGGGTGGTTATATTTGTGTTTGAGAGTCTTAAACCTAGTTGCGTGTTTTGTTTGTGTGATTTTGGTGGGGTGTTTTCTAATGTTTTTTGGGGGGGATTCTTTTGTCTTGCTTTCATGTAAATAATCTTTAATCTGAGTTTACAAACAAACAGTGAAGCCTAAATGAGAAGTGAATGCTGCTGCTCTCTAGGTACTAACTTAATGTAGCATTTTTGAAAAAGAACTGCTGTGGAAGCTAAGGAATGAATCTTCCATTGTCTCTACAGGGAAGAGAAAAGTAGCTATTTGGTGTTTTATTTAAAATTTTGAACTTTTGTAAATGCAACAAAACATAGTTTTATTAGATAGTCTGTTTCAGTATGTGAACAACATGATTCAGGTGTGTTGTGCTGAACAGAACAATTTGTAGTGAAACGCTTCAAAAATAGAAAAAAACCCCAAAAATTGACAAACAAACCTTTGAGCTACAACAATATCTAATTACCAAAACTAGAAACTGTCAAGTAACTGGTTTTGGCTTCTTGTTTTGAGACTGCTGCTATTTTTTCTGCGGAGGCGTCCCTGCCCATGACAGGGAGGTTGGATTAAATGATCTCTAAGGTCCCTTCCAGCCTAGGCCATTCTATGATTCTATAATTTAATATATGCTATGCTATTTGTGAAATCAAGCTTAGTGGATTATATGTTTAAGCGAAGATAATTTTGTCAGAGTGCTCAGATGTGACTGGATTGAGAATAGTGTACTTCAATATTGAGACGTGTCTGAAGCAGCTCTATTAACTGTGTTTGTTACCCTTTTTTAGGAACCTAAAGGCCACCTTACTATGAAAATCATGTACTCCAGCAATTATACTGCTTGCTTTTCATATCTACAGAGCTTGGGCTGCTTTTCTTTAGCTTTCAGATACAAGAGCTATTGTTCTATAGAGTTGTGTGTATCTTTTTTTTTTTTTTTAAATGCACTGAAAAGGCTTTTCTGGGACACAGCATGCCCCTTGTACTTCCTATGAGTTACGGATAAAGACTCTTTCACCTTCTAGAGCAAATTGCTGCTCTGAGGAAAAACATTAACTTACTATAATACAGCTAAATAATAATGAAATACTCTTCCTGCAGGTGTGTGTATCCATGTAAGGGTTTGCCTACTTCCCTCTAGACTTGAAGGAAAACAAAGTCTTCTTTCATGGGTGGGGCTTTTGACCTTGGGCTCAGTGTTGTTCTAGTGGCAGCTCTGGTCAGCTTAAAGCAGGAGCAGAACTGACTTTGTTTCTTTATGAGTGAGTAAGTAGACATACCCAAGGAAGCCAACTACAGAAACATATATGTGTGTTTTGTTTATTCTTCTCTACCATAAGACAAGACCTGAGGGACTGTAGTTTTGTGCTTGGTAGTTTTTAAGCATGGACTAGGAAGCATCTTCTAGGAAAAGAAAGTACACTGAGAAGGTGTAGACACTGTATTAAGCATAACTTTTTTTCTAGCTTCTGGTAAGAAGTAGTTTTTTCAGGTGTCTGTCAGCCTGGCTATCATCAAACTGTATTTTTATACACAGATGCAAAGGAAGTAAGTTTTGGTGTTGGTTTTAGGTCAGTTTATCTGCAGTATTAAGTATGACTGTACGTTCACAGAGACTGCTGTTACATTAGTACCGTTGTGTCCCGTTAGGTGCCCTGTTGTACTGGGAACCATAAAAACTCGTTGTAAGACTAAACTGCTTCAGGATGCCTGCAGTTAAAGAAAAAAGTCTCTGTGCTTAGTGACAACCTTTTAGTGCATCTGAACAATGAACTTGTACTCGTTACTGCATTATTACTTATGAAAACAGTCATCTGCTGTAAAAGCCTGCATTTGTTTTATTTTAGCTCTCAAATTCTTACACACTGGGTGAGCTGTAAATAATATAAAACTTGTCTCCCATTCTTATGTGACTTAATATTTTGACTTGGCTTTTCTTCAGTGTGTAACTAGCTCTAGAGGAATGTTTGACTCTTCTTCAGTAGTTTATCATATAATATTTTGTGTGATAAACAGTTTTACAAAATAATGTAGGTTTTGTGAGGGAAAGCAGTTTAAATTGAAAGCTCATAATGGTATCATGTTAGTGATGCTTAGATATTCTATGTGATAATCTGCAAAGAAAGTGAAAATGGGACAAAACGGTAACAAAGAAACATCTAATTTACTGCAAGAATACACGCAAGAAGAAGAAATAAGACTATTCTTTGACTCGACTTTTGTATAAGCATCCCTTCTAAAGATTTAACAAGGTATAGCAGAGTTGGATACTTACAAAAAACTTACATGTAAATAAAAAAATCTCATATAGGTTTCAAAGAGGTTTAGACTCCAGTATTTCTTATACATTATTGAAGTGTATAATGACAAACTGGTGCACTCCTAATTAGGACATTTTTATTCCAAGTTATATGAAAGCATAACAAATGTGATTGGAATAAGGGGAGTTGAATATCCTTATGATTAATTATGATCACTTGGTGGTGTGAGCTTTGTCCTAGATAACACACTGCCTTCTGTACTTACTTGAAGCAGCAGTTAATAGCAGAATCTTCTAAGTTGTCTGGTCTTGCATTTAGATAAGTTCTTGGTTTAGTTTTTACTAGCTTGATTTTTTTTAAAAACATGTCTTGCTGTGTTCGTGTTAATCTTTGAATATATCCCTTTCTTTTCCCAGGAAACAGTTTCCATGCTATACACAGCAGATACTAACGGAACACTGTAATGAAGTGTGGTTCTGTAAATTCTCCAACGACGGCACTAAATTAGCAACAGGATCTAAGGACACAACTGTTATTATATGGCAGGTTGATCCAGTAAGTGTGCTGCATGTATTAAAATGTGTGTGACTTATATTTCTCGTCCCTTTCCGCTTTCTCTTGCTAGGATGGTTTGATTTCTGTGGGACAGACTAACAGGTACTGCTGCCTGCCAGCTCGAGTATTTCTCTGGAGTGTAAAAGACTGAAGATCATGGTCAGTGTTAGTGAAGGGGAGGACACTTGTAAACCTGATGCCTGAGTAGGATTTGAGAGCCAAACTTAATCCTTTTCTTCCACTACAGGTTAGGAAGCCATCTAGTTTGAGTCCTCTTTACTAATAAGAAGCTGGGAGGACTTAAAACCCTGTGTGCATAGTTGTTATATAGCCCCTGGACTAACAGCAAGTGCTGTGGATTTTTCAGGCATAGAACTGTTGTGGTTTGTTTGTTGCTGAAGCCGGTGTATTCTGGGCCAAGAGCTGCAGAGCAGCATAAGCAGACTTTTGCTAGTTAGGAAATTAACTGGGTTTTTTTTTGTTGTTGTTGTTGTTTAGGTTGGTGTATTTTTGGTTTGTTGTAACAGAGTAATTCTGAGTGAATTAAAGATCAAATATTTCTGCTGTTGACTTGTCACTTGGTTGTAGAGGCACATCTTCCTTTTATATTGATGAGTTTTAATAGCCAACATCCTGAATAGCACATTTTATAGTGAGTTGTTAGCTAATATCTGGTTAATCAAACCAAATGTGTGGGGTTTAGTATTTTAGACTAACCCTTTTGGCCAAGGGTTGATAAAGGAACAATTTCTAGTAAACAGTGGGAAAGCAGCCTTGTAGAGTTTTATCTTCTGTATTTGAGTACTTTGAAAGGGTTTAGTTTTCAGGGGTTTTTTAGTTTGTGGTTAGTGGTGTGGTGTTGTGGGGGTTTTGCCTTTTGTTTTTAAGGGAGGTAGATGCCTAAATAACATTAGGCCACATGACTTATGGTTCCTATTCATATTTGCCAGAGCATGTTCTCAATAAACGAACAGTATTTCTCTCTCCACACATTTCATGTGTATGAGAAACCTTCACTTCTCCCTTTCTTCGTCACCCCTCTTGAAGTCACACTGCTTCCATATGTTCCCTTCATTTCATGCTATGAATTTATTTCCTTTCTAAGACTTTATGTGTCTAGGTTGTCTTAACCTGTGCTTCAGTTTTTTCATTTGTTCATTTCCAGGTTTTTGTGCAGACTCGGCAGCATTCAATAATGTCTTGAGAGAACTAGGTTTGTGTGTGGAATGCATTATTTGACTAAGTGTGGCAGAATCTCTAGAGCACAAAGGATAAGCACAGTAGGAGCATCACCTCATCCAGCATGCGTCTCCTTTGATAGAGTTCTCCTTTAACTTGTTCCGTACAGAAATCTGCAGGTTTTTTTTCCTGCACTTGCTAAAAAGCATTGACAGGTTTTTGGCTTTTCAGCCAAGGAGCTCAACTACTGCAGACTTAAGTTGATGCCTGAATAGTTCTACATAACAAAAATCTGGGAAGCTATATGTAAGGGATAGAAGTGATGAGATTTCTTTTGGTGGTGGGTGGAAACAGATTGACTAAATTTGGGAATGTTCTCCTGAAATACCACTGACTACTGTTTTAGAGCAAAACATGGTATAGCACTTTTGCTGTATTTGAAGAGATGCATGAGTGATAGTAACAGCCACAAATTCCTGTAATTAGAAGAGGAATATCCTATGTATCTTGCTCCTAATGAGTTTCAAATGTGATGCAGAAATGACAGGCTACTTTAAATCCTGATATATAAAGAAATACTTCAGTTGCAGGCAAGCTCCAGGATGTGAGATAATCTTGGACGTGACTTGGTTTTCTTGCAGATCAGTTTAGCTACAGATACAGCAGTGTCAGATGCAGACCAGGAATAATAATTAGAATGGAAGAGAGGCCTTGAGGAGGTCGATTCATTTGCCCCTCTTTCTCTGTGCTTTGAAGATTATTCTTAGCCCATTTTCTTTTGAGGAATTTAGTTTTTCTAGCCAGCAGAACCACCGAAGCTGCAGGCTGGCTGAGAGTCACTAAACCCCTTGAAGCTGATTCCAGGAAACACACCTTCGTGTTGCTCTGTTCCTCTGTTGACCATGTTCATTCTCTTTAGAATCAAGAGGTGCTCTGCTGTTTAATACTAAAACAAAAGAGAAGGGACAATTTAAGCAATCAAGCTAGATTTTTCCAGTAAGTCACTCTTTTTTCAAAGAGAAATAGGAGATTTAAGGATTCCTCATGCGGGGGGGAAAAAAGAAGTCGGTGAGGGGAGAGGGAGGAGTATCCACTTGCCCTTTTCTAGGAGGCTTCGTAAAAATTATTGTCAACAGTTTAACAACCTTGGTTCTACTTTCTCTATATGTCTTTTGTTGTCAAGAGTCAGTGTTCATACTCTGTTGAAAGATGTGTTTGTATTTAGGAAGCCAGTATATGGTTGTTTCACGGTACCTAGCTCTACTATTTATTTTGATGAGCTGCGTGAAAGTCAGGATCTTCTGACAAGGCAGCAGTAGAACAGTTGTAGCATAAAGGTGATACAAGGTACTCTCTGCAAGTGAAGTATGCTTCATTCACTAAATCTGGCAGAAAAGATGCAACAGCTTGCTGTAGGCAACACTTCTGAAATAAGAACACCTCTCAAGGAAGCTTTTAAAAATATCTTTCTGTAGAACTTCTTTTCTGAGCAGCACACACAAGATTACACTCAAGTTTAAAAAAAAAAAAAAGTGGCACTTGGAGGCTTTCCCTTCTCAAGGTACATGGAGGCTTTGCTTGTCTATTTAACTGTAACAAGGTTTCAAAATTAAGTTACTTTTAGGAAGGTAGCTTAATTCTGTGAAATATGGATAATAATACTTTTGTATTCCAGTAGATGTAGAGAGACTTGACATTACAGAAACCTGCTATACCAAAGCAACAGTAATGGAATTTACAACTCTGTACACATTGCTGTTTTGTGTTTCACAGAGTCGTGTAAGGTTAGAACAAAAATGCCTGCAAATATTTTAGTTTTGCGTGTTGAAACTTAGAAGCTTTCATTTTTATGGTCTTACTCTGTAAACTAGCAACTTCTTTTCCAGTAAGAACCTAATAATGTGTTTTGTAAAACGCAGGTGCCAAGTTACATAAAGCAAACTTGTGCTGTGCTTGGACACACTGTATATGTGAAATCTAGTAGGAGTTCATTTCCGTTGTCTCAACAGAATCTCTCATTTCAGGATACTCACCAGCTAAAGCTACTTAAGACGTTAGAAGGTCATGCGTATGGTGTCTCTTATATTGCTTGGAGTCCAGATGACAACTATCTTGTTGCCTGTGGCCCAGATGATTGTTCTGAGCTTTGGCTCTGGAATGTACAAGTAAGTGGTGACTAAGAGTGAAAAATAAAAATAAAACTTTATGGTCAGCCTACTGCTTCTGTTTCAGTGTTTAAGTACGTTAAGCATGAAAGAAGTAATTTCTACAAACCTGTTGTGCAAAGGTGTGAATGTAAAGGAGACGCTGATCTCCCTGCCCCCTCAGTTTGGAAAAAATACTGTGGCAGCCTACAAATTCTGTACTCTCTACAGAACTGAAATTAGCATTCAAGTCTAAGTGCCTGGGGCTGTGCAGCAATTCTAGTGTATTTCAATACTGATAAGTTCTGAGAAGGGATGGCATAAATCCATAGGACCTGAGAAGGGCTACTGAAAAGAGCAGTAAACTAATCAAGAGGAACAGAGGGCAGAATTATTGTCTAAGGGCAGCAATTGCTCATTGAAGACTTTAACAAGCAGTAAAAGATGCAAGCTATTTTTACTTTGGGTAACCCTCCCAGCGATGTTAGTGGAAGATCCTCATGGGCTTAAATTTATGATTTTAGACTTCATCTTTCAGTCAGATGCTAGGGCATTTTGCTGTTTCCTCCATTAATTTGAAAAGCCTTTTTTGCTGTTGATTTTTATGGGCACTTGAGTTGATATAAAAGCTTTCCCTGCCACAATTGCAGGCTGTATAGTCTTTATTATGCTGCCTTGGATTCTGAACTAATTCGGTTTCCTGAAACAAAAATGTTCCTCCTTTTTTTTTCTTTTCCCCACCCTTGGAATACTTCTGTTTAATTGACTAAATTGGCTCAGTGAAGAGCACTAGAGCTGGCACAAGGGAATAGAGACAAGCACTCCTGTTTTATCAATGGTAAGCCACTCATTGGCACTCTGTCCTGTCAAACAGTAGCATTATAAGCTAAGGATGAATGCCAAATTTTGGCATGGAGAGCTGCCCCTTAAGGAGGAAAATGTTCCAAATGCTCTGATACTCCCAACTGTTTTGTAAAATATATTTTGTCATATTTCTTTTCTTGTAGTCTCCTCCTGCCTCTTTGCTTTCCACATTTGGCTTTTTTTTTCTTTATCGTATTGCTTCTTTCGTAAATGTTCTTCCAACTTCTTTTAGTTTCTCTTTTTACTCATAATCGTCCAGTTGTCTGGCACACTGACTAGGCTGACCCTCTTTGATTTGAGGGACAAAAGAAATTGTCCCAAATAAAGTCCAGGGTAACTGGAGACACTGAGGTAGTTCTGCTTTTTTATTGTTTTATTCGTATGCTTGTGTTACTTTTCAATAAACTTGTTGAAATATACGTACTTCCAAACAGTACATGTCAGATAAAATTTTGGATGCTTTTCTGGGAAAGGGTTCTGGTATAAGGCCTTGTGCTGCCTTTGATTATTTTCCAGACTGGGGAGCTGAGGACAAAGATGAGCCAATCTCATGAAGACAGTTTAACAAGCGTGGCCTGGAATCCTGATGGGAAGCGTTTTGTAACAGGAGGTCAGCGTGGACAGTTCTATCAGTGTGTAAGTTCTCTGCATTTGTCCCGTTGAAAACAAAGCAAGAAATGAAAGTGTTGTCATGGTCACGTGTGAGGTTCATGTTTGTTTTCAGTTGTTTTTTCATATGTGTATACACTAAAACTTCTGATCCTTAGCAATATGTTAATACTAATATTTCAGCAGCAATTCTGTATGTAGCATCTTTCATCTACTTAAAGGAGGATTCTTGGGCTGGGAATTTTTTCTTATCTGCACTAGAAAATACAGTAATAAAAACTAGTGTCTTTGACCACAGATACTGTTTATTCCACAGAATTTTCACTATGTCTTAATTTTTGCATGCAGTCTTCACCTTGTGTAAACAGAAATTTGACACCCTCATTACTTGCCTAGTGTTGATTTTGGACAGTGATCTGCAGTCTCATTCTACTCTTGATTATTTGCCATCTGAATTTGGGGCGCAGAATAATAGTGCAGTATGCAAACCTCACTGCAGAAGTGAGCTCTGTGGTTTAACCTAGATTGCATGTGTCATGTGTGAGGAAAATAAGTGACAAAAGGGACTCTTGGCTCTCCAGGACAGATCCCTACAAAAGCCCTCAGTTGAGACAACCAGAGCCTAATTAATTAAGTCCTCCGTTTTGCTGGGTAAGATTGCTTTCTCTAGCAATTGTCTGAATATAAGGTGAAAAAGATACTTGTGTCACAATTCCTCAGAAGTCTGAGACTAACGATACAATTTTTCTGTTTATTTTCTTTTGTCTAATCAGGACTTAGATGGTAATCTCCTTGACTCCTGGGAAGGGGTGAGAGTACAATGCCTTTGGTGCTTGAGTGATGGGAAAACTGTTCTAGCATCGGACACACACCAGCGAATTCGGGGTTATAACTTTGAGGATCTTACAGACAGGAACATGTAACTACTTAATTCTTTGGCTTTGAATTCCTGGTTCTTGGTGTCAGAAGAAGATTGAGGAAGGGCTTGTGGGGCAGGATGGGAAATAAGTTGTTAAAATGCTCTCAGTATTAAAAGGAGAATGACATGGGATAGGAATTAGCAAATTCCAGTTCCAGCAAGAAGCCTTAGATCAAGTATTAGAAATAACTTGAGCACTGGAATAGGTTTCTTGTGGTTATTTCGACAATTTCATCAAGAGTTGTCCTCTCAATTCCTGGCATGCTTTAGTAGATCCTGCCTTTAAGTTGGGAGTTGAATTTGGGGTCTGAAGTCCCTTTTGGTCTTGAGGTTTGCTGTAAGTACAAGCAAGCTATTGCCAATCAGGCTTGTACTGACATACAGAGACGTAATTTGAAATTCAGGACAGTCTTTCCCTGGTAATGTTGGAGAGATGGGATGTGCCTTTTGTCTTGATGTTGCATCTTAACACCGATGTGTCTTTATAATTTCAGAGTACAAGAAGATCACCCTATTATGTCGTTTACTATTTCAAAAAATGGCCGTTTAGCTTTGTTAAATGTAGCAACTCAGGTGAGTTGGTGATGATAAACAGAAATGTAAATAAACCTGCTTGCAACAGCTACCTGTTTTTAAATGTTTTGATGCCATTTGGAATGTTTGATATTAACCAGCTGTGCTTCATGTAATGTGAAGACCTCAATATTTGTAAATATAGCATGGCATTCTCTGCAAGAAGGCAGTCTTTATTAGCGTCACTGTTCTTTTTTTCTAACTGATTTAGTGTCAAGACTTTCATACTATGAAACATGTACTACGAAATATTAATATGTGACTAGTGCAATGAAAAGCCAGGTACAGCAGAAATTGTGAAAGGTTGACATGTCTGAGGATGGGAGAATTAGATTTTCTTTGTACTTCTAGAACCTTGGGTCAGAACAGAAGTGACCACAGACTGGAAGCTTAGTCTAGTAATTTTTATGTATCTTCACTCTCTTGATCTAGTAACAGTAATGAAGTTGGCTGAAGTAATGTACTTTCATCATGTTTAATTAGTTTTTTTGTTTCAAAAGAAAGCAGAGAATAATGTTCAATGATAAAATAAGACTCTCGACTTCTTATTCCCAGGGAGTTCACTTATGGGACTTACAAGACAGAGTTTTAGTGAGAAAGTATCAAGGTGTTACACAAGGATTTTACACAATTCACTCATGTTTTGGAGGTCATAATGAAGACTTCATCGCAAGTGGCAGTGAAGGTAATGTCATTCTCTTTTGTGCAGAAAACTGGAGTGCCGTGTCCTTCCTATACCTGACTTCTATAATGTTAGCAGCTGCCATCTATAAAAGCAAGCAACTGGTTCATTAAGTTCACCACAATCTCAGTGCACCTCATACTACGAGAAATAATTGTGTGCTATCAGAAATAATCTTTTTTGAGAGGATGGTAGCAGTAGAGAGCGTTAATGAATCTTTTGTTTTGCTCCTCTAAAGCAAAAAGCATCTGCACGGTTTTAATTAGAAGTGGGTGGGGTGCTCTTGAGGCTTTTTCTTTTTGTGGTATGATACTTAGGCTTATGGTTTGAATCCAGAACATGTATGGGGAGTAAGAGCTTCATTTGCCTGTTGAAGATATAGGTGTGGTGAGCTTATTTTAATTTCAATAGAGTTGTTAGCTCAATTACTGGAGGAGTAGTCTCAAATTAAAGCATAGTCTCAAATTAAGCAGTTGTTGACACAGTCTGGTAGGGTTTCTTAGTGATCAAAGGATTTGTGGTATGTTTTTATTCAACTCTCTGCAGCAAGAATAGAAATCAGTTAATGGTGTATACGTTGAATTGGTTCAGTTTTGTCATGGATTTAGTGCCATCATCTCATGGAGGTCACTTAAGATTCAAGCTGATACAGGGCTAAGAATTACACTTGGAATATCTGAGCAAGCTGTATTAGTGCTGCGTAACTCACAGCTGTTAAGAAATACAGTTGGCCAGGATGTTACCACTATGCTTTTCTGGAAAATACTAAATATGTCTAAAATAAAATGAAATTTAACCCTCTGACTAGGCCCAGTGGAATATAGTGACTGAAGGGACAGCACCTCCAAACCAGTCTGAACTTTTTCATAGTTGAACAAGGTTCCTGGTTTGGGACCCAAGTACCCAAAAGTTTAGGATTTGGGTTAAGTCATACTGAAGTACATGCGTATGTGTAGATACTACACCAATCCTTCCCCCCCCCCCCCCCCCCATTTATTTATTCTTTATTATCTTCATTGTCTGAAAATTACCAAGCAGTGCTTGAAATGAATGGCCCCCTATTTATGTTTGGACTGTCTGAAGCTCTTGCCTCTTTGCACTGAACTGTTGCAAATGTGACTGTTGAGAAAGTCTACTATCTTAAAGCAAACAAAACAAAAATAACAGATCACATAGTCATAGCCTTTAAAAAAAAAAAGTAATCAATTGTCATAAGCCTCTTACATTTAAGGTATATTGTCAGTTACAAAGTTTGCATGGATAGGAAGGAGATGAAGGTCTATTTCTGAGAGGGAAATTGACTGCTGTCTTTTTATCTAGCTAACTTGTTTTTTCCAAAACAAAATGCAGGCCTTCTGACAAGCACCAAAATACCGGTCTGTGTGTTTAGGCTTTGGTTCTCCCAGACAGCAGAAGCTTGCATGTCCAGTGTTTAAGCAGAGAGTGCGTTGTGTTGTTTGATGACTAGCGTGGATATGTAGTCTCTTGAAATCATAAGTGGAACGTAAACAACCAGAACATTTGCACCAATGCAAGTATGTAGAAAGGTGTTGTACTCAAATGAGTTGATTCGGCAGAAGAGCAATGAGTTTTCACGTCGTTCCGTGATGCTATTCTAGCAGGTAGGTCAGAGAGCAAGTTTGTTTTGTAAGGGATTGGGAAGAGGCATAGATGAAGATTTGTTTGTTTGCTAAGCTTTCAGAATGACATCTACATTAAAACCTTTCAAATAGATTAAAATGCTCTCATTTGGTACGCTAGACCTAAATACTAGGCTTTTGTGTAACACTAGTAATACATACGTGTCAAATTTGTGTAGCTCTGCTTGGAATATTCCAAAGACATTCCTGGAGAAGTCAACCCTCAGGCTTGTTAAAGGCTGCTAGTTGACAGTTGGGGGGAGGGTGGGGGGAACGACAAAAAAGCTAAACCCTGCAACAAATGCCTTTAGTCATTTATTCTTAAATATGGTTAGTTTTAAAGTAGTAACACTTATCTAAAAATTGCAATGGAGTGTCTGACTACTTTGCTATTCTACTTGTAGCATATTGCTAGAAGTAATTACAAGCTTCCTATCACAAAATAAGATCTGTAGGTTTATTGCATCTACTTTAATATACAAATTCATAGCTTTAAATACTACACAAAAATGAATTGTTGTGTAAGGCAGTAATAGCTTACAATTTGAGATCTTAAGCTTTGTTGCTCCCCCCTCATTTGCACTGTCTGCGCTTTCACTGGGATGTTTTAGGTCTTCAGTATCAAGATGTATTTCATAAACCATACAGAGCTGTGATCTCATCAACAGGTGGTGGTTGTAAATATTCTGCCCAAGTACTCATGACTTTATAATGCATGTACTAACGGTAAATATGATTCTTTAAGAAAAATAATCTTCAAGAGTTCATTTGAATGAGATTACAATTCTGTATCTTTAAGAGTACCTTGGTTTCTCTCTTTAGCCATGTATTGGCTTATTTGCATTGTACTCAAATGTTTTTCTTCAAATACCAAGGGTAGTAGACTGGCAAGGCTTAAAAGGGAACATTCCTCTTGGTGAAAGAACTTTACCCACATTCTTTTGATGGGTTTTAGAGAAAAATTTTGTTGGTGCTACTACACATTCTACAGATGCGGGTTTTAGACATGAGTTTTAAAACATGGATGGGTTTTTTAGTTACTGAGAGCTTGTGTGGAAGTGCTATTTGATATGACAGATTGGTCTGTCTGTAACAATGTTTCTGAATTTTTTAAATGCATATTTTGTTTAGATCACAAAGTATATATTTGGCACAAGCGTAGTGAGCTGCCAATTGCGGAGCTGACGGGGCACACGCGTACTGTTAATTGTGTGAGCTGGAACCCGCAGATTCCATCCATGATGGCCAGCGCCTCCGATGATGGCACTGTTAGAATATGGGGACCAGCACCTTTCGTAGACAACCAGGATATTGAAGGTAAAAAACAGCGCGCACGTGTGTGTCTCTGTGTTTTCTAATCACTAAAAGCTTATATCAAAGGCAGTTGGTTCAGTGGATTTTCTTTACCATAAATAAGGTAGAAACACGCTTTTACCTCTGGGGTTAGAATCATGACTCTCACCAAAAAAGATAAAAATCAGCAGCCATACATAATAAACCCCAGTAACTTAAAGTTATTTATATTTGTAGAATAAAAAGGAAACAACTAGTATTTCAAAAATTGTATTCCCATTTCTGACATGGCCCCATAGAAAACTGTGGTGTCACAAGGACGTCAGGGTTGTATTAATTTATTTATGTAGACTTCTTAAATCTTGCCTCCAACTCCTGAGGCTTAGAAACATCCAGTGTTACTAAAATTTAAATAATGCATTCTGACCATAGTGTTTACAAAAGGAATTTCCAAAGTCTGGAGAGAGTGCAGATTCCCACTGTAAAATCTCTTAGACAGTTGATTCCTTCCCAGCCATCAGTAGTTACATGTGTCCGGGAGGGAGACACAAGGCAACTTTTTTCACTGCCAAAATGTACCTGTGTTCGCAACCCTTCTGACCTCCCCCTTAGAACTGGTAACGAGATGACCGGCTCTTGTTCTGCTCTTCAGTTTATAGGCTTCTGTTGTTATATATTCAAGTAGATGTTAAAATGAAAGACAGTAAATCCCATTACCATGGGGCTTCATGGATACTGGGTGTGGACATGAGTCCAAGGGGGACTTGGACAAAGTAATCAAAGAGAAATCCATTCTGTGCTACTAGATGAAAGTGAAGACCTCTAGCTCCGAATGCCCCTTAGGTGAAAACGGCTGGAAGTTGGAAGAGTATTAGGAGAAAGAATTGCCTCCTATCCCTGCTCCTGTGCTTTCTGACACATTTGCTTCTAGTATTGGACTAGATGGACTAGCCTGGCCAGTCTCCTGCTGGTAACACCTTGAATGCACCCTTGAGGGCTCAGAGCCTATCCTCCAGTTGGTTTTCCTTGTGGTTTTCTTTGTTTGTTTTCCCCAATTAGCTGCTTGCTTGCTCTTTCTTAGTACCGCCAGAAAATGAGCTAGTAAAGGCCATAAAAGTCAGAACAGTGGAAACTGGATTTCTCTCAGCAGTGCTTCCACAAGAGGTCTTAAGTGCACGGAATAATGTCTAAGAACTTGGAGATCTTAAGTGAATAACAGACAGCTTTGTAATTAGCAACTCCCCTGGAACCAGAATGCAAATGTTTTATGTCTTTTCTAGAAGAGTTGCTTTTTGTCAATTGACACATAACACACCAAATTAATCCCTAAATTAATATGAATAGTGATATCTAAACTAAGTAATTTTTAATGTGGGATTTACTTATGCTGTAAGATCCATTAACTAATGCATGTCCAGTAAAACTTATGTAAGTAGACTGTATTAACAACCGTATAATAGAAATATTAACCTTTGATAAGATCTTCAAGGTGTGATTTCTTTCTCTTATGTTTTTGTTTTTGCTCAGAGGAATGCAGTAGCATGGATAGTTGATGGCGAATGTGGAGCAGACGACTTCAGTTTAACTTAATTAGTCGTATTTTAAATGGCTTGGGATTTGGTGCAAACAAACATGATTGATAGCTGGACAGACATGCTCGTCATGAAAAAAAGAACCATTTCTGAAGCCCGGTTGGGGCCAAACATTTACCACCTTGCTTCATAGTAACCAGTCGAGATGAAGCACGTCGTTAGAACGTTGTTGGACACCGTGTTGAAATTATCCCCCCCATCGGTTGTGAAGAACTGTGCTACATTCAGGCTAACCATTGAACTCAGTATATATATTTTTCCCTCCTGCCTTTTTGTCTGGCAGGCTACTGTTCTTGTTGCTCTTCTGTGTAATGAAGTTTAAATGCTTGTTTGGAACACTTTATTTAACAGTTTAGAAGGCTTGATAGAAAGAGTGCTTTAGTCTGAAGAGTATACATTGGATAGGAAAGTATTTCCTTCTCTTGTTTCTCAAGTCTCTCTCCGCCTTACGTAGCTTGAGATCTTTGCAGCTTGGTTCATGGATTCTAGCCTTGCCCGTTGCGCAGTATATATATAAATTGAGATGATAAACCAATGAACTATGTCAAAAGCACTCTCAGTATCACATTTGACAAAAAGTTTTGTACTTTTCACATAGCTCGTTGCCCTGCAAAGGGGTTAACAGCACAATTTTTTAAAAATAAATTATTTATAGGATTAAAATGACTTCATTTGTATACATTTGGAATTAAAACAATGCAAGAAGTGTCGTGAAACACGGTATCACTGATGCTTTTCCGGAGTGTCTTGAGACCCAATCAAAAGCAGTGTCTGGAAGGAGCTTTACGCAGGCAGTGAAGCATGTTTTAGGAGAAACTCACTGTCCATCTTCACAGATATTTAGAAAAAAAAAGTGTTCAGAGTGCACCACCAGACTAAGTTTAAAAAAGATAAGGTATCTTTTGGTTTTTTAATTACGTAAATAAATGCAAGAATGCTGGTAAAAGGTAGACTACACCTCGAGGGAAGAATGTGTTGAATTCTTTCTTCACAAAACGTTTTGTAAAAGTAATTAACATACAAATGATAATTAAACACTCGTATGACGATGGAACTTTTTTGTTGTCTGATAAACAAAGGTGTATAGATTTTGAGAATGTATTTTTAAGTTTGCAGATCTAAATGCCTCTCCCAGACCTTGTTGCAAGCTGGTGCTGTGAACATCTTGACACATCTAGAAACAGTTTCACTACTATCCCGTGTTAAGGAAAAAGACATTTATAGTTTAAGTATTTATCCTTTTTGACATGAATGACCTCACATCTGTGCTTCTGCACTACACGAATTCATTATGGGATGGCGCTGGATTCCCTTTTGCCACCTTGGGTGGAAAGGTAGTGTAGGTACTGCTGTAAAGAGGGAGTGGGGAAAGGCATGCCACCAAGAATTGATGTGAGCAGAAGTGTGGACTTCATCCTTTAATGAGATAATAATCCTAGTGTCCTTATTAGTCATGTGTGGAAGAAGGGTGGGGGAAGGTGTGCTAGAGTTCCTGAGAAGTGTAGCCACTGTGATGAATGGGAATGTGGTGTTTAACAGTCCCTTTTTTTTCCTTTTCCGGGGGGGGGAAAAAAGTTTTTATTTTTTTCAATTCCAGCCATCAGTTGGTGGGGTTTTTTCTTGCCTTGTGTGTAAACTTAAGCATGATTTGAGATTCTGATACTTCGGTTGAGACCAGCCCTGAATCTGACAGTGTCTTCTCTTAGTACGTCCAAAATGAAGCAGGAACTTACATGTTCTTATCTTGATCTAGTACATCAGTCTTTAGTACTGAAGTGAATTTCTTTGATAGCAATTGCTATTCCACAGGACTGGAAATAAAACTTCAGACCACAGATCAGTTCGTTCTTCTGTTAAGCTAGTTCTAGAGGAAGCTGTTTATCTTCCTGGGTCACACAGTGTAAGACCAGTCTTGTTCCTGTAGCATCAGTGTTACAGGGAAATGGACAACTTCCTAAAGTCCAAGTTGAGTAAACTAAATTAAGTACCTCAATTGTAAACAGTATTGTATAGGTTCAGAACATGGTGTAATTCATAAGCAAGGCCACTTTGGAAGTTACCCTAGTTATTGCTCTACTCTGGAACTTGTCCTTTCAAACAAAACATTATTTAGGGAGAGTAAGGAGAATAATCCTGGGTTTGTGTCTCTTACGGAAGGCTCGTACAATAGTCTGGCACTACTTGCTTACCTCATATTCATGGGACTTCAGTGGGAGCTTTAGGCAGGGGGTTGAAGGCTGGATCCAATCTCAAGTTTAGATTTGAAGTCTCAAATGCACCTCAACCCGTATTTTTAATGTGGTGGTCACATCTCGACAAAGTGAGACTCCTTACCTGGTGGTACAAGCTGTGTGCAGGTGTGTCTAGGCTGATGCGTTTTAACTAGAAATTCAAACTTAATGCTTTTGCCAAAACACTGCCCTTCCATTCTGGGGTTTCTCTTCTGGATTTGGTTTGTACCTCTAATATCCACTTCAGGTATTTAGAAGCAGGGTTAGGGAGAAACACATGCTCCGATACCTCCACTCCAGTTTTGTGAGGTGACTATGCAATGTAAAGGAAAGCTCTGTGTAGATGCCGCTGTTCCTAGAGTGTCTCGGTAACCGCACGTTGCACAGCTCTGCTGCTCGCAGAGGGGACAGAAAGGTGAGAGCAACCTTCATTTTGCCATACTACTCGGTCCCACAGTCAGCTGACTTTATAGCTCTGGGCGCCCTGACTGCCAGTCTGACCTCTAGATTAAAGAGGAACCTCAACTATTTCCAACACTTCACATATTTACCGTATGTGAACTGAAAAGTACCAATACTTTTTGTACACGGACTGTAACTATGGGAGGGGTGGGGTGGGGGGGGATGGGAAAAACAAGCAAGTTTGCTGATTGCAACACGTTGATTTCCATGTGCTTAAAAATGTTTGTAGGCTGGAGTGTTAAGGCTGGAACGAGTACACACCTGCAATAAATGGCTGTATTGCTAGTCAACAGACCTATGGTTTTGGAGAGGAAAATACTGTAAGCACCTAATCCTTTTGTAACTTTCTGTGGTCAGCTGTTGGCTTAATATACGGTAGCCCTAGGTTATTGTCAAGGCAGATATTTAAAAAAAAAAAAAAAAAGTAGGCTAAAGCATTTGATTACCTGAATGTTCTTTAGCTGTTCAGGTAAGTAATTTTGAAGGCACAATGGGGCACAAAAGGGAAAACGCTAGATCTGTTGGTTTGGAGGGGAGGGTAGTGGAGGGGGAAAAATGACACCTTTATTTTAAATTTCATCTATCTTCTATAAAGTTCTTACAATTAGAGCAAAGATGGCGAGCTAGAAATCTGCCAGTTACTTCTCAACTTGGCTTCAGACAAGGTAATGTTTAATAAAACTCATGGTGTCGTTGGGAGTTTGTCTGACTGTACGCTTTTACCCTGCCAAGTGATGCTCCCACCCAAAATCCCTTTTGAAGGCTTCCTTAGGGGGAGCCCAGGACTCGTACAATGCCCCGTAGTTTGAGGGGATATGGTGTAGATCCTCATGGGGAAGGAGGAGGTAGAGAAAGAACAGATGTGAAAAACAAAGGAGGATTTACTGACGAACAGACAAAACTACTGTAACTCGAGGAGGAGGAAAAATGCACTTTCCATAGTTTGTCCATTTTTTAGCTACAAAGTAACTCTTGTATCAAATTTTCTTTGAGAGGAACACCGCTCCCATAGGTGGGTAATCCTTTTGAGCCTCCTGCTGTTTATTCCACGTTGGCTTGAGTCCCTTTTCAGCTGCCAGATTTAATTCTGGAAACTGCTACTTTTACTGATGTTTAGGAAGGAAAAAAAAAAATTTCTTGACTCTGACACTTTTTTTTAAACAGGGTGGACTTAATTGAAGTGTGCAGTGTTGAACTACTGCTGCAGTAGCTGCCTCTAATTGTCGAGAGAAACTGTAGACAAGTTTTCTATTAATCTAGATAATCTGGATTCGATAAAACGTCTGTGAGAGTGTTCCTCCCGTCTGGTGTGAATGTGTGCGTGCGTGTGTTCCATGAGCAGACAGAGAACCAAATGTTCTAGGTACTTGTCATGTTTCATTGCATACTTAAGTCGTGTGTATGTGAAGTGTCCTTTGACCAGAAGGTTTTGGTTAATATCAGTATATTTTTATAAATTTGAAATTCATCGTGCCCCATCTTATCTTTGGGTTTTTTTTTTCCTTGAAACCTTTTTTTTTTTTTTCCCCATCGTTAGGGTATATGTGCTAGAGTTGAATCTTTAACATTTTTAGGCACAGATGGAAAAAGTTATTGGCTCCTTGAAAACTTATGGGACAAAATGGATCCTCAAAGCATGTATGTACTTACAAACCAAGCTGTAGAGATCAAGAAAAGAACTTTATTGTTGATCTCAAGATTTCTAAATTGTCGAGATTTATATGGAGTTGTGGTGGAACTAGTTAACACTTAGAGCTTTTGGTATGTAATGACTATTTGCTATGGACTGATATTAAATGTTTCAAAGGATTGCGTTCTTAAACTTTCTGGATTTTTGTTACTCTCCTCAGATTATATTAAGTAGTTAAAAATTTCTTTGCTATATTACATTAAAAACATAAGAACTTTGGGTCTCGTATTTATTTTCACTTGTTTTACTAATTATTTACAGAACACCGTTTTAACTTTTTTATTTTATAAATGTGTAGTATTTTAAACATATCTTTAAAAATTGTTCAATTGGAACTACATTAACTTCTGATTTGTTTTTATTAGGATTTTTAAAAAAAAAATACACTTTTTCCATGTTGGTGCACAGCACTTAACAGAAATGTTTGTATTCCCTTTCTTTCAATTCAATAAACAGAATAAATAACTGGAATGAATAGTTCTTAGTTTCCCTAACTTCACTTACATGACTGATTTGGATGTTAATGTCTCGATCATTAATTGTAGATTTCTGCTCTATCCGTAGCATTTTATCCCCTTGTTAGGAAAATTTATTTTGTGGCAGTTTAGCCAGAGAGGAATTCGCTCAGTGTTGTGTGAAGGCTTCCCCCAGCGTTTGGGGTTTGGCTCTAATGTACCTCACGCTTGTGTGTTTGCCGAGCGCTCGGCTGCTGACTTGCCTGTGTCCTGTTCTGCACTTCTCTGCCCTGTTGAACGTCTGGTTCTTTAGGGCTCTGCAAGAGCTTTGATTCCTTAGTGCTGGAGCTTGCTGAGGTACCAGGCACAGGTTGCTTTAGGTGATCAGGGGGGTTGGGGTTTTTTTTTGATGCTTTACATTAAGAAGGTGCTCTCAAAGTGCGTGCATTTCCTGCTTAGGCTTCTCTTAAACTGGAGATTGGGGACCTCCAGGCTTCCATCTGAAGTCGACTTAAAGCAGCTTCTGTGGCTGAGAGCTCTTGAAGCTGCTTCTCAGCTGTTGCCTTTGTTCCCTCCAATTAACTGTGTGTTCTTGTCCTTCTTCCCTGTGCTTTAAACCAGCTTCATCTTTGTCCTGCGTTTTAGGTGTTTTTACTCAGCTCTAGCCAATGTTCTGTTAAATAAAAAGCTGTGCCTGAATTTGCCCTCCACTTCCTGTAGCTTTTCCAAACTCCAACCTTTTGCCAAAGCGCGTTCCATTTTTTAATTCTTTGAGCTTCTATATAGGTGAGAAAAGGTCTTTACTCCCTCTAGGAGCACTTCCTATTAACTTTATTCCCTCTCTTACAGTTTAAGCAGTGGATAGATAATTAAGGCTCAAGTGGAGCTGCACAGAGAAGGGGCATGCCCTATTTCTTACAACGTGCTCATTTGTGCCGCTCTCTCTGGGTACTAGGTTTTGCAGGAGGGTTGTACGATTGTGGACCCACAATTTACAGATTGGTGTAAACGATTCCCACAGCAGATGCATAAAGTCAGGTTTTTGGGGGAGGGTGTTACTGCTTCTCTGCTGTCCCTGTGTCTATGATTACTGCAGAACTGTGAAATTTCAGCCTGTGTACGATTTAAAATTAATGGTAATTTATTTTTTTTTTAAACCCTTGGGTAAAGAAGTTACGTAAGGAACACAATAGAAGATGAGCATTTTGTAATTAGCTGCAATCCAAACTCTGCCTGTGGTAGGGTACTTCTCTGGAGGGACAGTTTCTGTTTTACTCTGTCACTTTACACCTTGGCCTGTGTGATTCTGCGCTGCCGGCTGCATCCCACTGCTACTTTGCAGGTCTTGGATACGCTTAGGCTATTGACAGCCAGCGATCCAGGTTGTCCCCTGACTGTAAAAGCCCTATAACACTCTGAAGAGTAACAAATGACATTTATATCCCTCTAATGTTTCTGCCAAAGATAAGGTGATAAATGTGCTGTAGCCCACGTTTTCCTATCACTAACCTACCCTTAAAGGCAAAAATGACAGAATACTCAAGCGAGTTTCTTGTGAAACCTGTGGTGGTATGGAACAGATTAAAAAAAATTTGCTTTTGGGGGCTTATTGGGGTTTCAGGTTGATTGTTAACCCATGCGTAGAACCGTTCTTAGGGCTACTTGGTCATACTGTTAATCCCACTGATTTACTGTGTTCCATAGTACAGAAGTATTTTAGAAAAAACCAGTAATTTCCTAGGATGCAGAGACAAGTATATTCTTTAATAAAACAGGCTAAATAACCAACAACCTGTAACTGTCATGATAGGGGCAAATGTGCTAGCGTACATATTTTAACTAATCCCTGCTCTCCTACATGCAGTACTACTGCAGCTTTCTCTCTGTGGAGTGACTTAATATCTGAGCAAGCTGACTAGGCTCTAGACCGCGGGCGAGTAAAAGAGCTTAATAACCTTTGTTAAAAGTCAGAATCCCTGTAGGCAAACTTCAGATTTATTTTAATGGATTAAGAGCCTCCTATAAATCACAGCTAATGATCTGGAGGCTAAGCTAATGGTCCCCTCATGAAGTGATGCTTGGATATCTCAGTTCCAAAGGGAAATAGTATCTGGTGAGTGAAAAGGAGGGAATCGGTGTTTGGTTTCCCACTGATTCATAGTGATAGCATTAAATCAACTTTCATTTAAAATCAGTCTGAAGTTTGTAATTATCTTAAATTTTGTGTAGCCAGCTTGGATTTTAATTACCCTGTTTTCTCTCCCCTGATGGAGCCCCAGGAAATAAGGAGTTTGTTTTGATTTTTTACTACTCTGTGGATCTCCCATGAGGTAGAAGGCTGTAGGATCTCTATTTCCAGCTAATGAACGACGTTTTTAGCAACTGCAAATACATTTTTCCTATTGTTGACATTGAGCTCTGAAGATCTCTGTTAAGACAGGAAATGACCCTGTAAACTAAGGAAGGCTTCAAAGGTGCCAGTGTAATTTCAGCAAAATTTAGTCTCTGGAGCCTGCTACTTGAGGTTTTTAACAACTATTAGAACAAGATGTTAGATATGACTGAATAGAGAATATCTTTATAAAAAAAAGTGAGTTGGGGAGTTTGCATTCATATAAAAGTATGGCTTCTTTAACACTTGACAACCGCCACTTAGAAAACATACCTGTAGTTTTTGTTGTTCTGTCATGGTTAATAATTCAAAAAATCCACAAAAACATTGTTCTAAGTCAGGGATATAAATTAAGAAAGGTGCTACCCATCTCCTCCTTTTTTTTCCCCACATATGATGTTGTTCTCTCTTATTCCTTCCCTGTCCTGCTCCCAGCTCTGAAGAAACACTTGCCTCAGCAGAGGACAATAGAAGCTTTTCATAGCAAGTGACAAACTGTATCAATTCTGTTGTGGAACGGGTCTACCCTATCTAATGTCATCACTGTAATTCTGAGGCGCTGGTAGTTAGAAATTGTTGAAGACAAGCTATCTTACAAACATTTCTCATTAATAACAAAGCTCTTATCTGAAAATGGTGTTTTTAGAATAAGATATCAAACTGCTAGTTTAAGTGGCAGATTTACAGATTAATGATCACATTTCACATTGTGAAACATCAGTAATGAAATTTATCTACTGTTAGCACTACAGCAAGGACTTCACTCAAGCAGCCCTTTCTTCTAATAGATAACACCCAAAATGTATAGTATGTTTTTTTCACATACAAGTGAGAGAGCTTAATTGCCTACCATAGAAGCTGCGACAAGAGTTACTGATTTTCCTCTCTTTCCAAGTTTTATTTGCTCTCCTTTTTCCAGCCCTGCATCCTGTCTCAGTTTCAACTTTAAGGCAATACTTTCTGTAGTTTGCTGTTTGTGGTGTCGAGTAGTCAGTGGCCTGTAGCTGTGATAGCTAATTCCTTAGTTACTTTTTAATGAGCATAATTTTCAGCAGTTTTTCACCTTGGCAATAGCTGAACTTGGACTTGGTCCATCATAAATTTAAAGCCAAATGTTTCTAAGAACAAATGCTTGAAGACAAGGTATGTAGAGAAATCAAGCTTCAGTGTTGCCTTTTTGCTGTTGGCCACGAAAACAATCTGCTAACTACAGTTATGCACCAAAGAACCAGTACTTAAGAATGAAAAGGTCATAAATTTTAGGACTTAAATTACAGAAATGTATTTTTGAAGTGTTTTACTTCATCTGTTTTAAAAAACTTTCTGTGCACACATAAACAATTTGAAGACGGTTATTGGACAGCGAGGGTACAAACTCAGGGTTTATGTACTTATCACTGATGCAAGAGCTGCACAAGAACTTAGTTTGCTGGTGTCTTTGCAGCAGACTCACATCAGAATTGGGATTACTGGGTTGTGGTTTACCAGGCCACCTCCCCAAGCCAGATGTACTCTTGATTCACCTCACTGGATAATGGAGACAGCAAGTTCATGGAGCAGTGACTGCAGTCTTTTGCTCCATAACCAACTCCAACCCAGTGCTGTACAATGTTTACTTAGCATGGAGGTCTGTGATATATTTCAGTAACAAAACAGAGTTGAAGGGAAAAAGCAAGTATTAATCAGGTTTCTTATTTATCCATTTTTCACTCTTACACACAAGTGTCACTTTCACCAAAGGGACCTTAATCCATCCAAACACAAGACTTCATAGAGGTTGTTGGAGGGAGGGGTGGAAAGGGAGACAGGTGTAACTTTTATTCCATCAAATTTTAGCTGGAAAAACACACTAACACAAAGATGCAAGCTGTGCTACTGTTCTACTTTGAAATCTGTGTTCCAAGTCTTGCTTCAAACTGGGTTTTAACAGGACAGTGTGACAACCAGAGGCACGTCCTGACCACCTTTCAGTGAGAAGCAGACATCAGAGCTGCACTTAAACTTGTTCTGGAACTACCACTATTATCAGCCCGCGCTGCTGAAATGAGTTTCCCTTCTCACCATTTAATTCCTATCAGATCAGTTCCGTAAGCAAGGATTTCAGCTTACAGACGCAGCAGCTCCAGCAGTTTGGGTTGTAAAGGAACAAAAATAACTGCTACACGAATCCAATGTCTTTTGAAAATATTTTATGTTAAAAATACAGAAAAATATTTCTTGTTCAAAGAGGAAAAATATACTGCATGATGACACTAATCTAGGTACGTTCGGAAGGTGTCTGTGGCTCCACAACCAGTCACTGGAGTGATGACCCAATTTGGCAGCTAATGGTTCTCTTTCAACTTCTCAATCATTTATCAAAGCCAGAATCATACTGTGACAAAACAGAAAACATAACACCAGTGGATTACTGAAGCGTGCGCGAGTAAGGAGTAGCTATTGCTTGCGTGAGAGAACTGAACTTCATTCTGAAACAGAAAGGCAAGGTGCCTATGCTGCGTGCTTTGCGTACGAAGGCACAGACTGCAGAAGCAGTTCTGCAGTAGAAGGAATTCTTTCACCTCGTAGTCAGTGGCCCCATCACAGAACTCAGCCCACTGTAACGTAGCCAGATCGAGTTCATTTTCCAAAGCAGAACTTGTAAAATAAACTCGGTCCTCGAGCTTATTTCCGTTCTAAATAGGCCACTTATTCTAGGTGCTGAAATCACATCGCACTTTATATTGTACTTATAGTGGTTTTGAGATTAAGGAGTAGTCCGGGTTTCCAAAGCGTTTGATCAGAAAGAATAAAGGCACATAATGAGCCTGCAGATAGCTGTCAAAATATATTATTGAGGCTTAGCAGGATGCAAAAAGACAAGGCACGAATACTAGCAACTACTAGCAGAAGAGAGGAGATAAAAATAGCTGGTGGACAATTCCTTTGTTCCTTGGGGACAATTTTTGAAACTAACCTGTAAAGGTACATGAAGAAACAGAGCAGATGAAAGCCTAGTTTAATCATGGCTTCCTTCATGTGCGATTTCAGTTGTCCTCGGTTATGGATCTCTGTGGGATCAAATACCCCCATGTTTCCACTTGGCACCATAATGTACCTGAAAGTTTAAGGGAAAAAAAACAAACAAAATGGAAGTATAATCATCAAAACATGAGGGAGTGTCAGGGGAGGGGGAGAGCTTGCATAGATGGTACTTTTGTCTAAAGAGTTGCTTCACGATTCAGCATAAGGGGGTTCTTCTATGCTTCTATTTCAGTTTCAGGATATTAGGTGTATCTCTGCCACTATAACCCCCAAACAAAGAGTATAAGAGGACAAGAAGTACTAAAAGCATCAGGCCACCTTCCCACCTGTAAGTGGGAGAGCTTCCAAGTAAAAGCCAATTCCAGTTCCTTTTAATTGCTGGTCGTGCTTACTGAGTGTTAAGAAGGAAACGTCCACCCACAGTGGAAAGTTGTATCAGATGAAAGGGACCGGAAGAGAATTAATTTACCTAAGAATTAGTGATTTATTTACCAAAAAACCCCACTCCAAACTACCCCACGTAGATAATAACAAAATCCAGTGGTCAAAACGAGGTAGCATAAGGCCAGGCAAAGGATCTGTGTGTTATTCTCATCTTTGTCACAACCACCCTGCGTTATCTCAGCAGAGACACAGAGGCCGGCAGGATGAGAGGTTGGGCAGAACTGAAGAAGTGAAGTTCTGCTGTCAGAACTCAGGTAAGAACAAAAGTTGAGTAAAACAAAGTGAAACATAAGCAAAAGGAAGAATAAACCCACCAAAGCAAATGTTTATGTCCTGTGAAAATTCAACAAGCAGCCTGTTCTTTTGTCATAAGTATTTCTCAAGAGAGCAAATGCAAACACATGGAAGTTCTCACTCCAGCTGAGTTCATCCTAAAACAGTATTATTAGTAGTATTATTATTATTTCACTTAAATGTCATATAGGCTCCACCTTCCTGGAATAATACTCTTTCTACACAGGAATTTAACTCCTTGTCTTACACCTGGAGCAAAAGCAAGGTCTTGGAATAGAACACTTCTGGATTTTTTTAAATACTCAGAAACACCACTTGTACACCAAGAGGCACTCTCCCACCCTCTCACAACACTCATCTCAGTAACAGGAAGGGAATAAGAAACAAGGATGTTTTCTAGCAGCAGGAGACCAGGAGGAAAAAAAAAAAAAAAAAGTTAAGACCACAGTATTTGTCTTTCTTTCACAGAGGCATAACAAGCACTGCAGCACATTTAACTCATAACAAAAACTATTTTTAAATGGGACGTAATTGTCTATGTGAAATAATCACAATTTGAAATTCTCTTCTAGATTTGAAATTTTAAGGAACTGTTCTATTTCCTATATTCTAATACAAATTATTGTCAATTTCCTAGGAATGTATTTCATTTTACTGGAATAAAAAGAACACAACTTTCCTGTACCAGTTTGCTCTAGCAATAGAGATAGAGTGCATAGTTTTCTTTTATCTCTAGGATATTATTGCCATAAAGGCAATATTTATTAATTTTGCTTTCAAAGAAGAATGATAACACTTAAATGATGCAATTTCATTGCAGAACCTGGGAATTAGTGTTTTCCAAGAGGCCCACAAACTAGTTCAGCCTCTATTATACATCTAAGGAACTGCAGTCATGGACACAACAATGCTGGACACGCTGACAAACCCAACTCAAGCCAGTTGTCGTATTCTAAACAGCAAAAAACTTCAGCAAAACCACACAGAACAAGAAAACCATCAGCTTTAATGATAATACACATTACTGCCTCCAGTATCTCCGTTCAGTGGAAGCTGCTGCCACAGGGGCAGGAAATTTCCCGCTAGATTGCACAATTTTGCAAGTTTGAAAACAAGGAGAATGGAAGACAAAATTATGGTTTACGAGAGATTCTGTAAGAAACTGCAAGACTCAGCAAAAACTAAACCAAATTAAATGAGTATCTGACTATGCTGAACAAGGAGGGCCAGGAAGATGTTTACAATAAACACGCTGCAACTTTGAGAGTCTCCATACATGCTGTTTCTGACCTGTTTTTCCTCCCTGGGGATTTTTTTCTGATCCCACTTTCACAGAAAACCTCTCTACTCTCACTGAAATCATCAAGACAATTAGTAAATTAAGTCAGTACTGCCTGTAACTGCCATTTACACATCAAGATTAAGCAGGTTTTGGAAGAAAGAGAGTATCTCTATTATCACTTAGATATATTACAAAGCACAGACTTCTTCAATCGCAGCACAATTATTTTGTATTTCTGTGCTCATCTCGGAGTAGAACGACAATATTAAACCTTTCTGCATTCACATGCATTTACTCCAGAAATGAGTTCCTGAATTACTGTAACATACAAACAAGATTCAAACCTGTACAGCTGATGCTGGAGGTTTGCAGTTCATGACAATGGGTTCACACCTCATCTGTTCCCCCTTAATCCTAAATCTAGTACCTGAGGCTTTCTCCTCTCTTCAGCATATTCAAACCACTTTACAGTCCACTATTTCTCTGACTACCGTACCTTTTATCCCTTGAACATAGGCTCAACTATAAGATCTACCCCAAATCATCAGATTTCCTTTCTAATGCTAAAAAACACACTTGCTTTTGCAGACCGCTAATTCCTCAACCGTGGATGGGATAGTCCAGGCTGTTAGTGAGGTTGAAACTCCTCAATCCTCTGAAAATTGTCAGGATTAGCAACACAGGCTTAACATTTTGACTTCTTAGGGCAGGACAGGCAAGGGATCATACTGTCATGTTCATTTATTGCATACGCTACACATGTGAAATAGAGGAAATGATCCTGAATTTTAAAACATTCAGAATGTCTACCCTGCATACAAAATACATAAAATGAGAGCTGTCAACTCAAAACAGCAGTCAAAGCTTACTTTCTGAACTGTGGAAACAGAAGTAACTGTATCTTTGAAAATTCCCTCTGACCAGGTTTAGAAGGGAAAGTGAGTGGATACTTTAAACATTAACATAAACAAGCACGGAGGGTTAGGGCTGGGCAGGCCACTAAACGTATGACAGATGCTCTCTAAGCCCTTTTCCTCCTCAAATGGGAAGGGGAAAGGGAATAAGGCAGAGAAACTTACGGATTGGAAAAGAAAACTAAGCTGTTCTAATATGAGAAAATAATTAATCAAAATAAGCAAATAATGAAATATATACAAATATATACAGAACCAATATGGAACCCAACTCCCACCTCTCTATAGCAATCCCCACTGGTGCTGCAGAGCCGGAGGCACCAGGGAAGCCCCAGGCTCAGCAGCAGAGGAGAACTGGATACAGGAGCTGGATTGAGGAACATGGGATTGGGATATTTTTACTTCCTTGCAGACCTTTTACTTCCTGGCACCCCAAACATGTTACACAAGATGCAGCAGTGACCTTGGTCACTATAGGAACAAGTATAAGCAAGAGCCTTTCTGCATACCAGTCCCTGGCAGTAACTGTAAACATCAGGCGTTACCACTGCTAGTAGCAGGCTCTGTCTGCAAAAACATGCTGGTAACCTCAGCAAGTACAGCCTCTCCGAAGAGACTGAGCTAAGAAGTAAAAATCACTGAACAGAATTGGTTCTGTCTAGGTCAAACCAGGACAGTACGCAAAAGGAAGCAGCAAAGGGGTGACCAGTGCAAGTATCTTCAGAGCTTCAAAGAAAATGTTTTCTCTCTTTAGTGTCTCTGTAGAAACAGTCCAGCCTAAATGAAACATCAAATGCAAACTCTGTACTTGCCATGAGATACCAAAGGGAACACCGGTCATTTGGTGCAACAGCATATAAAGTTGTATGTACAGGTGGCCAAATAAAACTATCCCCATGTGTGTGCGCTTAGGTGACATTTGTTTAGTAAGCATACTAGTTTTACTGTCTCATTTACTCCCATGCAAAAACCTCTGAGGGCCTTGCTAGCAGTTTTGTAGAAAAAAACAGGGTTATCGGTAAAGGGATCTTCAATTTTTTAGTGAGAGCTATGAAACCTCTTGTTTAATTTTACCAGCAACTAGATCCATCCCTGCAAATAGTTAGCCCTAGCAGCTTCAGACAAACAAGAATTACAGCAAACTTTTCCTATCTATACCTTTAGCATTTGGTCTTTTGGACTTTCCATAGTACAGCAATTAGAGATAATTTGTGACAAATCCATACTCAGTTTTCCCTAGCAAAGGTTCAATTTTCTGCATATCAGATGATACAAAATAAGAATTTTTTTGAGCACACAGTCCTAACGTTGCCACATGGAAACCAAAGACAACCACCACTGACAGCTGTTGTAAGGCAAAAAGCCCAGAAACCTTTCCAAATACAGAGAGGTGAGATGTGGGACCAGTTCTGCAAAAGCAGGAGAGACAAGGCAATAAATGAAGGAGGGTGCAGGGAACAACACCACAGCCCGATGGCTTTACACTCGTAAGCAATGGTGACATTTAAATTCTGTTATGCTGATACCACTATCAGGCATGGAGGCAAAGCACGAGAAACATTAACAACTTTGTTTGCAAGTATTACTTCTTAATCCAAATTATCACACAATTATTTCCTGCAAACTTGGGGCTGACTCACCAATCAAGATTCCTGGACATTACAGAGAATAAAAGAAAAGCTAAAAGTTTCATATCCTTTACAATACTGAGTTTCTTGTAATTTTATTGCACAAGAGAGTTTTATGTTAAGCTAGATCCATGAAGACAGTTAGCAGCTCAAGAACACATCTGAAACATCATGGCATATTATTTATCTTCATACTAGTTTAGCTTTAAGCGTAGTAACAGTGACAAAAGAAAAAATAAAGCAGCACACAAAATCCGTTGCACTTACCTATATATATTCCATGTTGCTACTGGCAAATTAAGGAGAAAGATGAACCAGTGCAATGAGATAAGCATTAATACAGTTACAACAGCATGTCCAATCACTTCAGGGACCACCCACTGTAAAAAGGGAAGAAAAGGGTTATATGCACAAATGTAAACTTTTTTCCAAGAGAAAAAAAAAGATATCTATATGGATTTATCATCTGATTCTAATTATGGAAACCTCAGACAGAAAATTCATGGCAGAAGAATGCAATTTCATCACAATGTGGGGAAATTAATACCTTCAGACAGATTCCATATAAGTAAGCCAGGAGTCAAGGCCCTAAGATATGATAACAAAGGTACTGTATCCAAGTGAATTTCTAGAGAAGCAGAGCAGCTGCTTGAACACCACTGTATTACACATGCACTTAAGAAAACAAGTTAAGAAAGTATACAGTGCTTATGTGAAATCACTGCAGAGAACAGTGGATTTAGAAATGAGAGGAGCAGATAATTAAAATCTGCAGACACAGGACATACAAACACCCTCAGGCTTGGAACAGATCAAGTTGATCAATATGACAACTGCCCCAGTTAAACTGGGTCATCCCCTGGCAATAACACATGTTCAGCTTGATAGTACCCTGTAGCATTCTCTCTTACATTAAGAAAATACCTTTATATTAAAGTGAACACCCATGCGGGAAGGCCACATTGATTTAATGAAATCAGTTTTAAGCAGATTTGGTTAAAATGGTAATTCTTATCACAGTAGAACTCTCTACTGTTCAAAGGATGTTAAAATTATACAGAAGCATCAAAGGAAAGTGTTATAAAGTCTCAGAGTTCAGTCATGAGTAGACATCCTCGGTGTGGCACACCTACAAGAATGAAAGCACAGAACTCAAGAGCTCTCTGAAGGAGTAAGTCTCGGTCCCACAAGCTCAGAGCAGCAGCCCAAGTGAGAGCTCCGAGGGTCCGAAAAAAAGCCTTTCATGACTGAATCTGCTGAAAGACACACAAGTGAAAAAGACACATAGTCTGAAATAAAGGATCCATGCAAAATATTGTCAACTAAGACTCTTAAAATATACATTGCACCACTATTACTTGTGGCGCTAAGATGAAGGGCTTTATTCTGAAACCACATTAAAAGTAAAGAAGAATCATTTACTTTATTGAGTTTTGAGCAGCATGATCTAGCGTTAATGTAGTCACATTCCAAATCTGATAGCGTAATTATCTGAAGCCCAAGATAAGGAAGAATTGTATGGTAACTCAGAAAACACAAAAATTTATCCAACCAACTGGTGAGAGCACTTTGCTCTCAGCATACACTCCTTTGTTCTACAGCTGATCTGCCAAAGGCATATTTCAGCTAGTTACAACTCATTCCTACTTTAGATAGACGTTAGGCCATGTTTTATCATCAGGCCAAGTGATTTTATGATGTTTTTCCAACCGCAGCCGTTGCACAAGTGCTAAAGTTCATTTCAACACTTAAAGCAGACCAGGGAGGCAAGCTATCAGAATTATTACTACAACAATTACAACTAGAAATTAAAAGAAAATGTTAATGCACTTTTTAAACTCTCCTCGCAATAGAAGTAAATAGTGCAGTTTTAAGAAGTGGATCTACTTTTTATGACAGCAACATCAGTTTAGTTCACAATTTACCAGGAAACAAGAGGGTAACAGCATTACCAATTTAACTTTCAGCAATCAAAATATGAAGATTTCAGACAGGAAAGCTGTCTCAAAAAAGGCTTAGCACGCACATGTGCACAGCATCATGTTATGTCCTGCAAACCTCATGCTCCTTTTCTCCAAGAAAAGGAAAAGGCACAAGATTTTTTTCCATCCGTAAAAAACATGTAAAGCCTTTTCATTTTTCAGCGAATAACCTATCCTTCTAGGATGAATTTCTTCCAAGCGCTCCTCTATTTTTTTGGGCCAGAACTGTGTAGAACCTGAAAGAGCACCAGGATTTGAAAAATTATGAGAGCCAATCCTGCTTTCTGCAGAAAAAAATAATACAAGAGAGACAAACAGGCGAGGTTTTGGGGTTTTTTACATTGTAGCAACGCCAGACGGCAAGTTTGTACCAAAGCACATGGAAATTCTTGGGTTTTTTTCGACGAACTCAGACCTGAAGTAACACCAAGGTACCTTTACCACTATAAGACTCCCGCGTGAACTTTTTTTTTTTCTTTAAGGCCTGTGTAGTTTCCGAGGCGCGAAGCACCCTTCCACACCTTCCTCTAGCCCAAGGCCGAGC
>NW_009705288.1:0-38358 GCF_000703405.1 Apaloderma vittatum
CAGTCGGGCGATCGCCGCTTTTCCCTCGGGCTGAGTTAACAAAAAGTTGAACGAGGATCTTAAGAAAGGCAAGTGTGGGGAGCCCCTAGGAAGATTTGGCAGTTTTCTGACTGAGTTCGAGTGGTGTGTGGTGCCAAGCAGAAAGTTAACAGCATACAGGAAAGCTTAGAACTACATTTAGAAGGTGAGGTGTAGATACATTTCCAAACTTCCTCAGAAATGCCGAAGTGTAGTAAAAGAAATGGTCAGAATTGCCAGGACCCTTTTCAGTCTGACTTTTCCTCAGTGTAAGATGACCAGCCAGGAGACCCCGGCCCCGAAGTAATGTTCCCCAGCTGAACCCAAAGAACACCTAGAGCGTCTTTCAAGGTAAAATGTTCTTTTTTGCAGCAGGATTAGCCATCAGCGTAGTGGCAGAGTCAATCCCATGCCTTTTCCTGTATTGTCTGAATTAAAGAACAGTGTTGTTCAGAAGACGAAGTAACAGCATCCACTAACATCACTTGGCTTACAACATCTGTCTTACAAAATCAGCAACAAAACCAGCAATGTGCATTGCGCTGTAATAGACACGTAAAGTCAAGAAGACCTAGCCTCCTCCTTTTCCTCCCAAGCAGGTCTGGAGGGGACTTTTGGTTATCATATACCCTATCCGTGGATCATGAACTCACCTCAAAATTCTTGTCTATGTGAATTTAAGGATGATACGTGAACTAATCATAGAATCCCAGAATGGTTTGGGTTGGAAGGAACCTTAAGAATCATCCATTTGCAGTTTTAATGTGGAAGATATGTTAGGAGAGTTTAACACTATTGCCCACTCATTACAAGGAGTATTTTTGCTGAGACTAATAATTAGATTGTCCTGTAATCCACCATAATAACCAGGGATTTTCTTTGCCTGTGTGGTTTGAAAAAGTAACGGTTAATGATATTCTAGTTATCTTAATTTATATAGTGCCAGTGAGTAACTGCTGCTCTGGCATCTCTACTGTTAGTTCAGGGTTATCAATTTTGCTACTGATCAGCACTTGATTAGCCCTTGTGTTCATCATAGCCTAAACATGAGGACAATGGGACTAAGCATTGATTCTGATTGACTTGGCTTTTTTAAAATAAAGGACACATTCAGGTACTGAGAGCTGACAATTCCGTTCACTTGAGGCTGGATCTTAAACAGGAGAGCTACCTTTCTCTGGGCATGGACATGCCATGAGCACAGAAGAGGCTACAGCCCTCCCCACACCGTTGGCATTGTCTGGCAAGACATCTGGGGGTTACCCGCCCTGTTGCGGTGGTGTGACTAAGTTTCTTCTGTACCGGTTACAATGTAGTGGGGTTGGCTGTCTTTTAGCTCTGTGACAATTTGTGTTGGTAAGGTCAAAAGTACCATCTGAAAAGTAGCTACATAAACTAGCCATCTGCAGCTGCAGGTAGAAGATCTTGTACCACTTCTCCTCACGTTTTTGGAATTAAGTGCTTTTAGCCTAGATGTGTTTCTTCTTACTTGCAAGCTCCAATTGCACAGAGGAACTTGAGATTAAGAAAATAAATTCTGTGCCCAATCCCATTAATAGCCAACATCATGCAGAGCAAACCCTAGCACAGTCATTCCCAAATTGTTTCTCATGAGCTGCTGGTCACTGCGTGTGATGTACATTTCAGCAGTGAACCTGTATTAAGTAGATTTCAAGATCAATTCAGTTTGATCTGATTATGGTCCATGAGAGATTTTGAAAGTTAAAATTACCCTACTGATTCAATATGCTTGGAAATTGGCGCTGTAGTATCAGAGAGGCAAAATGCTAAGCCTTCCCTCCTGCCTACCTTCCAGCCTTCCTACCTATAGTGCTTTCCTGACTGCATCCCTTCAAAAGAAGGCTGTGATTTGCTTTGAGGCAGTGTCATAATCTCTAACGACTTAAGCCTTAACTGCTAGGGAGCTATGACAGGGCCCAGTGGAAAGTTCTGCTTAAATTACTCTGTTAAAATTTGATGTCATGCTACAGTTCATTGACCTGGAAAAGATCTGTTACTGTTCAATCACAACTTGGAAATTTGAGGAGGGGCTGCAGTTGTACTGACTTACAAGGCATGGAGATGTGTCCGAGCTAACTTTAAACTAACAGCCATGGGAATACAGTGAGGATTTCAGCACATGCTGCACAAGCTTGTGGTGCTCTTGACACTTGTACTGATCTTGGTAACTACCTGTAGATATCTCTGTCCGTTGGAGTTACTATCTGATTCATAATGCTGTTGTATACTTCAGAACTCCTCACAAACATCTAAGAAAAGGGAGCTCCTGTTTAAAGAAGCTCCTGCGAGGGAGGAAAACTACAGTTTCCCCCGAGTTTCCCACAGATTATTTATAAACGTGCTAGGCTTTGCCTGCTGTGTTGGAAAGCTGATGACTCAGAAGCGCGTATCTAGGGGATTCTATTGAATGTGTGGTTCCTGTGTGCACAGACCCATCTCCCTAGGGTGGTGACTGCATGCTGACTGCCCTGAAGGACGAATTCGGTGGACATGGTCTTGGCTGCATGTGCTAACACCGGCATCTCTGGGGAAAAGGAGAGTGTAAGTCTGGCGCGTCCCACTGTCTAGTCAGTTCTGAGAAGAGATCTAAGATTTCTGTATGGGGCAAGCCAATGGGACTGAACTGTCACATCCAGCAATTTAATGTAGCCTGGCTAATCTGGAGAGTCTAACAGTGTATGTTTGGCAAGAAGTGTTCCAGGGGCACTATCTTCACAACCTAAGAAGGGCCATTATTAGGGGTTTGAGGGCTGAAATCCTGCATGTGATCTTTCAGTTGAGGAAACTGAAAATGACTGTAAACTGGAAGCAGTTATCTGCTGCCCTGAAAGAAGACGACAGTTGCACTGATAAGTACAAAGCAACTCAGTACTTGTTTTGGCAGGTTTAAGAACTATTGCTGTTGTTGTATTTGCACCAGTTTTAATACTGCTAGATCTTACAAGCTACAGTGCTGTATTTTTAATGGTATCGTAGATGACATGATAAACAGACTGTTGCTCTGATCATTCTATTTGTTGACTGCTTAAACAATTCCAGAGTGTAATCTTTCCAAAAGGTAGCTGTTATTTTTTGCCAGAAGGAAAATACATCCCTATGATCAATGTTGGTTGTCTTTTGTTTTTTGCTTTTTGTTCTCCTGATATTGCAGCTTCTGATGATTAGATATCAGCTAAGAACTAACTCGCAGCAAATAAAGATCGTGTGCTGAGTAATGTATCACGTTCAAGCACCATATTCTGCAGTAGCAGTTAGCCTTTGTTGCCAGTGATTTGCTGAATTGTCAAGGCTTGTGGTCATTTACCCTTTTTGGTTATAAGCCATCAGATCTCAAAAGCTCAGCAAACTTATGGCTAGCCAGGTCTTGGGTAAGAAATGCAATCACACAGGTGCTGCACAGTGTGACATTACTTACTGAGCAGAAAGGTGCTTTTACGGAGCATTGGAAACGGATCAGACAAATCTTAAGGTTCTGGCTAGCATTTCTGATGCAAGATCTCATAGCATTCTGTCTGTTCTAGCTAACGTAAGACTAACATTTCCCTCACCCAGTTCCTATATGAGTAATAATTGCTAAGTATTCCCCAGTGTTTCAGCTGGCTTTTTCAGAGAGTCTCTACTTCTTGCTCCATTGCGTGGAGCAGTGCGTTCTGATGAGCACATGCTATGTTCCTTCTTGGAAGTGGCCGCATGGCAGAGGTTAAAGAACATCCAACCTCATTTGAACTTGATTGCATGAATATAATTAAGGACAGCATTTGGCAAACTTTTTATCAAAAGCTCTTGGAGCCTTTGGGATGAAATATGCTATTATGATTATAATTTGCTATTAATTATCTGTTGATTAAAACCAGCAGGACTAAAGCTGCCCATATCTTCCTTTTCACGGGGTCAAACAGAAAAGAAAACTATATTGCTCTGGCAAACTTGGTTTTAATTTGGAAGTGTTTATCTGTGTACAATATACGTTGTGCTCCTTATGCCTTATCTTACTCAAGCATGAAGTGAAGAAGCTGAGAAACAAAAAAAAGGTCTTGCTGCCTTTTTTCCGTAAGTTGCTGTCCAAGCTGCAACGCATTTCTGGCCTGCCAAGTCAATATAGGACAATTAGTCAGTGTCCATTTGAAGGATCCTTAATCACCAATGACAATACTGAGGCTGATCAGCATCACCTCAGCTGGTATGGTGACAGTAAGGGAAACAGCAACCAGAGGTAACAAAGGAAAGGACTTAGCTATTTTTAAAAGCTGGCTGGCCAAACTTCCATAGGCAGTGCCATGGAGATTGCTGTCTCGCAGTATCTCCACCAACAGCAACCTCTGCGTTGTGAGTGATGACTTTGGGAGGACCAAAGGCAGCTTCTGCAGGCTTAGACAGTAGTGCCTGATCCAAAGTATCCTGAACTCAGTGGGAAAAAGTTTCTCGTTGACTCTGACAATGGTCTTTGGAGCAGGTCCCTGATAATAATTGGGTTGGAGCCTGGCCATGGTGAGTGCTATTACAGCTAGGATTTGGCCTTGACGGATGATGATAAATAACCTAATGATTATTATAGCATTTATTTTTGCATTTCTATAGCATTAAAAAGCATTCATAATGTTTTGTTATATTTTTACATTTCAAAGAAAGAAAGTTGGCTTGAATTGTTTTAAAAAATAGCTTACATCTGTCTTGGCTCTCAAGAGCAGTTATTGGACTTTACTAACATCTGGAAGGGAAAGAAAACTATTGCATACAAGGACAGATACTAAGTATAGCAGGGACAAAAGATCTGAACCTCTCATCACAGCATTCAGCTAAAGGAGAAAAGAAGCTATAGAGACCCTTGTGTGGCTGAGGAAGTAGCAAAAGCCAGTTTCATCAGGGACAATAGCTGTGAAGATGGTGGCAATGCCAACATTTCTGTTATCCAAAAAAAGTTTTCAAAATTTCCATCATCACTGCACTGTGCTTCAAACCATCAAGGATCCTAGCATTAAGACTGATCTTTACAGTTTATTGCTATTAAAGAGATTATTTTCAAAATGCAGTTAGCATTGTTTTTATACTGCAAACCATGTCAGAGTAATCTGGGACTAGCCACGGTTTTTACCTCCTGCCGGAATAGTGTGCTGGGTGCTCTTCTGGAAGGAACAGCACCTTGCTGTCTAGGAAGACAACTTCTTGAGTAGCAACACGTTATCTCACAGAGCCTTGCTACATGGCGATATTTCACATGGCCACTGTGCTACGGCAGCACAGATCGTGTTTAGTTCGCAGACTGTGTGTCATGGGAAGAAGAGAGCAAGGTTTTTTCCACCTTTAAACTATTTTTTAAGTTACAAGTGAACAGCACAAAGGAATAAATGAGACCTTCTACTCTTCTCTGCAGAGGCACAAAATCCACATTGCTTGAAACAGATATTTCTGTGATTGCGGTGCACTTGCACCAGGAATTGTCCATACACGTACCATTCTCGTCTATAGCAAATATTTTTTTTCGCTTTTTCAAGAGTCTTTCAGAATCGTTTCAGATTTTGAGAACCTGAGAAATCCAAAGGACTTTGTACTTAATTCATTGATGATTGCACTCTTCACAGTTACTGGATCTTATCTGTGTGAAATATGCTTAGAAATGCACTAAGTCAATTGAGTGAGTTCTTTTATATGGCCTAATTGAATCTCATTAGCATGTTTTTCCTGTTTGCGCAACGCATGTCTTGCTGCATTGAGGCAGTGTGACTTGCTGAGCAGAATCTTAAGCTTTGTGTATATATATTGCTTGGTGTGAACGAGAGTTGGTTTCTTACTCACAGGGGAGGGGAGTAAAATCCTGGAATGACAACTGTAAGCACAAGATCCATCCTTCACACGCTCTTAAACAGCTTCAAAGGGTGCAAGCAGAAACATTACACTTTCCTATGTCAAGAAGTATGTTCTTTCCTAAAAGAGGAAGGTAAATCTCTTCTCATTCTTGTTATATTTGTATATATTCAAGCCCTCAGTTTCTAGTGTATCTTGAAGATGAAGGTAGTACTTGTCCAAAGCATGACTATTATCTGACAAATATACCTCCAGATTTCACACCTCAACAAGTCAGACATCACTACAGAAAAGTCAAGTTCTTCTCTCAATGCAATCTTTTTTCCTTTTTCTTTTTTTTTTTTTTTTTAAGATACAGTAAAGCAGGTGATGCAAAAGCTTATAATCTTTGAGGCTAAACATAAGTTTCTGTTTCAAACTAGTTTGCTGAAAGAAGGGAAGCGTAACCAAGTACATGCTACTTGTAAAACCTGGTTTTCTGAGCTAAGTGTATTCTCTAGAGACTACATTCAAGGGACTGTTTGGGACTACACATAGCTCCACTGTTTGGTGGAACTGTGTGAATAAAAGACATGAGAAAGAACATTTCTGTTACCAACTCAGAGGGAGCATTCTAGAAGGTGAAAGATAACTGAAAGCAGGGCAAGAAGTGGAGTCTCTGTTGAGTTCAGTGTTATTCAGCAAAACAAAGCTTCAGTCTTGCTTTACAGAGAAAGACTGCTTCAGGGTAATGGCATCTCCTGACAAGCTACCACCTTAACATAATCACTCATACCAGAAAGTTTTAAAAGGAACTTTGAAAAGGGAGTCCTCAAATCTGTGACAGGGCAATCTGTTTTTTATCTAAGGAGACAGCTGTGCTGTGTGAACTTGCTGAGGTGAAGAACTAAGTAACATTCAAAGCAATACTAGACATTCACATGAATGATTAAAATATTCATATACAAATATATCTGTTTTGAAAGAGATTAAAAACTGGCGATGATTTAACTCACGCTTTAAATTTGAATTATCAGGACAAAATCTTCCACAGTTCTGCCACCTTCTAGTTATTTGATATATTAATTCTGGAGTTGGGATGACTTCATCCATGTGTCAGGTATTAACAACAGTTCAAACAATACAAATATTAAAATCTTAAGTGTGATTTTAGTATATGGAGCCATTTAATGGACTTAGTGCCATTTTAGGAGCCTACTGGCATTTTGCATTTTCTCCTGGCACTGTGGCTGTATTCAGTGGTGTATTTGTAATGCCTGTTCAGGATAGTTAGGCAAATTAATTAGTTCTAGCTCAATAGTGCAGTATTCTCAATATTTTCATGCTTCCTTTTATTACTCTTTCTCTGGTGTGCTTTTTTCCTTCAGAAGGATGTTCAAATAACTTTTAAAGTCACCTGAAGAACCTGGATTCCCAGCAGCTGCCTGTTTCAATGGTGCTGTGCTTTGCAGTTTGACAGCATGGCCCATTAAATTACCTAGATGGTTTTGGTTTTGTCTCTGACTTGATAGGGCTTTTTCCTCAGTCTTCCCGTCTGAGGGAATAAAAATTGCAATGGGGACCAGTTCCCTAGGAGCCATACCAGCCTATGGCTACCACAGTGCTGGGAACAGTGCCATTGGAAGGGCTGTGGTTTAGAGAAAGCAAAACTAGAGAGCCTGGCTGCTGCGGTGCAAGTATTTTTTGTTGTTCCTTTTTCACAAGAGTAAGAACATTAAGCCCCAGTTTGCTGGCCATATTCCAACCTGGGTACTTGCGTTCTTCCTGCCCTATATTTTCCTTGCAGCTCTAATTGTTCTTCATTTCCTACTGTGCTGGTTTTGGCTGAGATAGAGTTAATTTTCTTCACAGTACCTGGTATGGTGCTGTTTTTTGGATTTCTGACCAGAACAGTTTTAATTACCCAGGGGTGTTCTAGTTATTGCTGAACAGCATTGATACAACGTCAAGGCCTTTTCTGTTTCTCACACTTTTCTATTTCTTACCCTGCTAGCAAGCAGGCAAGGGTTGCAGAAGTTGGGAGGGGACACAGCCAGGATAGCTGACCCCAACTGACCAAAGGGCTATTTCAGACCATATGACGGCATGCGCAGCAATAAAAGCTGGAGGAAAGGAGGAGGGGGGTGCAAGACATGCAGAGTCACAGGCTTTGTCTTCCCGAGTTGCTGTTGTGCATGATGACGCCCTGCTTTCCTGGAAATGGCTGAACATCTGCCTACTAATGGGACAGAGAGAATGAGTTCCTTGTTCTGCTTTGCTCACACACAGCTGTTGTTTTACCTATGAAATTTTTACCTCAACCCATGAATTTTCATTGACCCCAGTCTGTAGGATGGGAATACCACAGCAAAACTCCCAGTTTTGAATAAGTGTCTACTGTATGTAATCCACTGTCACTTATGAAATTTCTTCTTGATTTGTAGTAAATATTACCTACAGGGGCGTTTGTGCTGTTTGGTTTTTTTAAGTCTCCCATATGTTTGGTCTTTGTATGAGGAAGTTCCATCAAGGAGGACTACAGAAGGCACAACAGAGATAAGAGCACATACCACCACTTCATGCAGCTTATGAGAATGGCTGTCCAGTTAACATGCCTTTGAATTTGAGGTTCAATTTATGTGAGAAGAATCTAGAAGGGAGGAAGTGAACTTCAGCAGCTGGAAATATATTTTGATTACACTCTGATTAATTTCCTGGGGAGAGGGTAAGACACTATCATTTTGCAAAAATGTGCTAAAGTATTTTTTGTCCTCTTCTGAATTTTTCAAAGCTGTATCCTTGCAAAGACATTGAAGTCCTCCATAATGAATTTTCAGTTTATTTTGGGACCTAACTCTAACCCCAGATGTGGTATTTGTAGCCCATAGAGAAAACATTTTATGAACAGCCTGATGGTTCTACTGATGTTCTTTTCAATTGGCCGTGGGTGCCTGATGAATGGGAGACCACTTGCAAAAGCAGTTCTAAAACACATTTTAGTTGGCAGGACAGGAGAGGGAGGGGAAAAGTGATTAAGCAGCTACAAGAGAATTGATTTTAACTGGGAGCATAAGCAGATATTATGTATTCCTGTTTTCCTTAAGTTCTGATGATGATGGTGAGTATATGGCCCTATTAGCCCAGTGTCTCACATTTTGCTAGTCAGTTAATATCTACATAAAATCATTAAAAATAATTTCATATGTTGAAAAAAACCCTAAACAAAACAAACACCATGTGTGCCCACACTCAGCCACACATACCCCGGTAAAAGTTAACATCAAAGGCACATTGGAAGCCAGCACTGTTCTTCTATGTGTGCTAAGTAAATAAAATTTTAAAAGTCTCATCAGTCCTTCCTCTATAATTTCCTGGTTGCACCCACTCCAGTCCTGTAGCAGTGGTGGGAAAAGCAGCAATTTGGAAAAGGATCTTTCTTCCCCTTGCCACTTTTTCATCCTAACTCAAGGACAAGCTAGTGGTACAAAACCAGCAAGTGTCCAGTACAGATGTGTGAGACTCTTTCAAAGTGGCACCAGTATCTTCTTCTAGGGCAAGAGTACTTTTGAATGAGGGTCAGGAACGTGTGGGTCTGTGCCTGTGCAGACCTTGTGGAACGTGGACTGGCTGGCTGACAGCTGTGCAGCCAGCTTACACAATGCACAGTACTTCTGTCTAATACTTCTGGAAAGCTCCAGTTGTTTTGCAGCTTTTTTGAGCAGAACTGAAAACCCAGGAGGCTCCAGTCTTTATTAGCCCGTTTTTGTAGAATGATTATTGCTGAAGTTGGTAGGCTTTGCCATTCTGTGAGGAAAATTATGTTTCCTCTTGGAATGTGTTTCCTCTTGACCTCCCTTCAATGAGTAAAGGATCTCTTTAGCGCTTGCCAGTCTTTGTGCTCCTTCTGCAGACTGCCTAGTGATAGAGGTGCAGTCTCATGACCTGGAGAAGGGCCTTTAACGTGCTTCCTCACAGTCACTTCTCTTAATCCCTCTTTCATGAGGGCAGGTGTACCAAGTCTTTAGTTTTCTTGCCCTTGCCAGGGTAGTCATTGCTGCTCAGCAGCCACAGAAAAGCTTCATCCTCTCAATGTGGTGGGCTTCCAGAAAGAAATAAAGGTGTAAAAGCTGCCTTGTTTAAGCACTCTTAAAATGCTTCCAAACTCATCCGTAAGCATTTTGAGTGTGTCCTCTGACCTGCATTAGAGAGCTCAAACCCTATGCTACTGATACTACAGATTTCACACAGGTATCACGGCAGAGTTGAATGCCTGGGGAAACCAGCTTAAGACAGGAATAAACAAGCCATGAAAATAGCTAGGATGTAACACTGAACCATGGCTATCACCATAAACAACGTAAGAGGAGCCAGCTCTTCCCAGACCCATTTCATCCTTCTCTCTGCACACACACTAAATATTTATTAGTTACCGTGCTGCAGGCTGGCCAGCTTTCCTGATCCTGTGGGTTGCTACGAGGGCAGGAACCACAGATTGCATACCAGATATCTTAAGAGCCGTGCCCATGGAATGAGGTTCCAGGAGGTTGTCACAGCAGAGAGGTGGCATTGCTTTCCGACAATCTCAGCTATCCATTGCCAAATGACTCTGGCTGTATCTGAGGCAATCCAGTTACTGTCTTGTCAGCTGACTTCTCCAACAGCCAGATCAGGCCTGCTGCTGATCATGGGAAGCCCCTGTGGCATGGGGCACACCGGGGCTGCTCAGTCTTGCTTAGCAGCTTGGCCACTTGGTGACATTGCACTTAGTGGAATTTCACCTTAAAACTCTGTACTTAATCCTCTTTATAAACCACCAGTCAATTTCGGTAACGGACATTTATTCTGATTCTTGCCAGAGAAGCATCAATGGGACGGTAGTTATAACACAGATTTGATTTATTAGTGAGATGTAAACCAAGGTAAAATTGCTAAAAAGGTTTTGTGGTTTCCAGAGTCTGTCTTCCACAAATCAGAAAAGGCTTACTTTCTAGGAAATGCTGAGCAGCAAGGCTTTAGAAAACTATTTAGTTTCTGAAGTAGAGCACCCAAAATTACTACATTCCTTTGGAAAGGTTTCCCGTGCCCTTTTAGAAAGAGCAAAAAAGGCTTGTGGTTTGTGTGATACATGGCCTTAGAGTATCCATTCATGTCTTTCCTGAAGGACGTTTGTTTGATGACTTTGAAAAGTTCAGGTTCAAGGTAGTTGTTAGGAATTATTTGAGGAAGTCAGAGAGCAACTTATTAAAAATTATTTATAGTAGGAAAATACCAGTATTTTCACCATGCTGAAAAGATTGCCAATGTAAAGATAATTTCTGGTTTGCTCTGATAAGAACATTTAAAATAAATGTCCTGTAGGTAAGAGATAAGTTGAAACCTAAGCTGATAACATTAATTAGCTATTCATGAAAAGAAAAAGAACACATAATTTGAACATAAAAATATGTTTGGGAGTCAAAACTGTTTTCAAGTGTTGATGAGATGGCTTAAAATTCTTGTGAGATCATTTTGTTTGAAGACTGATAACCAAGATAAAAACAAACAATGTAGTTCTGGTTTTGAAAGCCAAATATTTTGGGATTGATCTTATAGCTCAGATATATAAATATGGTATATCTTATACTGTAGTTGTTTGTACCCTTACCAGTGGGCAGAAACACACAAAAATCTTGTAAACCCAAACCTGTAACTTCAAAAGATCTTGTACTTGCCATTATTTCCTTGGAAGGATGAGTGAAGGGAATGCAGGCAGCACAGCTGTTTCTGCTAATGCCTTCTTGCTTTCTGTGGCAGCACTGAACAGACTCAAAGTGGGCAGACATTACATTACATGTGACGTGTCTAGCTTCTACTATCTAGTGACATTTGGAGTTCAGAATAATCTTGGCTCTTAATTTTCTGGTGACTTTCCTCCATTCTTCTGCTTGTTTCCATCTTCATTGTTCATAAAAGAAAGAATTGGCAAACGCACGCACTCTCTGGTAAGATTAAATAATGTTAAGCACCTGTTCCTCTTGGTTATTATCTGCAGGAGTTTATTACCATTTTCTAAAAAGACTCTTCAGTGTCTTTCTGAAGGATGATGTCTAACACCAGCTGTCAAGAAGCCTAGTCCCATAATATAATAGTGACAGATGATATTCACCCTCCTCTAAGATTAAATAAATGCACCAGCCTCCCGTTTTCCTGAGACCGAGCTGGGAACCTAACCACTTCTGGTGCAAAGTAGGATCAAAGGAGACTGAAGAAGTACTGTAATTCTCCTTTATGCTTGGACAAGGATTTTTGACAGAGCACAAGTACTAATTAAGTTTCCACTTTAGTGTTTTAAGGCTTCAGTGTTCAGTGACTTCAGAGGTGGCCGCATTAGCCCAAGAATGCCACTCGGGGTGCATTAGTGGCAGTTATGTCCATGCTCTGTAGGTCTTCTGGGAACGCATGTTCTGCAGAGACACAATTCTCGCTCCTGAGGTGGATTTGCCACTCTTATGAACAGAGGCTGGCAGCTGTCGTAATTTTGCTTTCGGGGCTTAGACTTACAAAGACGTCGTTTAACATAACACAGCCGCTTTTGTACAGAAGGGCACACTTGCCTACCTGCCAGCATTATTCTGTGGAAAATGTCTGCCAAGACATAGGTGATGACAGTTTCTTAAACAGATGTAGTAGCAAGTCATCATCTCATTTTTAAGAAGTGTCACTGAGGGGAGCTCTTCAATTCTTAGGGTTTTTTGTATTACTAACTGTGAGCTCTGGACCTGAAAGTGAGAGATATAGGTGCCCTGGAAACTTTTGCAAGTATCAGCAGTTACTGGTAGGCAGTCAATATTTCTACTCAAGGTTTAGATTTTTCCTTGTGTACTAGAGTATTTCACTTGTCAAATAAGAATCATTAAAGGAAAATCAAAGTATTATTTTCACTTATTTTCATATTTGCTTTTGTAGAAAATATCCTGAGCTCACCCTAGATTAAGGGGTCATTTTGGATGACTGGAACCTTATGTTTCTTTAAAGAAATTGTTTGATGAAAGAAATCACCTGCTTTTAGCCAAGGCTGCTGGTTGCCCCTCCCTGGGGAGAACTGTCCTGAGGCTGGGTCCAGCCAAAACCTCTGTTTGTGATACTAAACGGCAGTCCCCACTAAGTCACTTGGTGAATTCACATTGTCCTGCTGCTTCCATTACCTCTAAGCAACGCAGGTGCAATGTTGATACTCTGCTGTATCTTCCTTTATTTTGTCCTCATATAGATAGCCTGTCTTCAGTTAAGGAATTTGGAATTGAATCTATTTAGTTTTTAGCAAAATTTCTATTTCCCCTTCCCTGACCTCAGCGGCTGCACACACAAACGCTCTCATACATGCATCTGCAATGGAAAAACAAATGTGAGAAGGTGGCAGTTTTGAAAAAACATTGACAAGGTTGATAGTGTTTTTACTGGTTTTCGGAAGTTTGTGAATTCCTCTCCAGGTGTCTTGGCACTTGAAGGCATGATATAAATAATCTCATAGGTAATAAATGTTTTAAATGAACTAAATGGCTGGAACAGCAGACTGTAAGAACAGGACTAGCAAAAAACAAGTAAGAAATGCTTATGTGAGGGCTGTAAGCAAAAGCACAGAAACATTAAAATACTTAGCATTACTGTAGTAAGAAAATATCATGTGGAGGAGGAGACACAAAAATCACAAGGCATAATAATAAAGAGCAATTATACAGCCCTGACAAGCACTATCATTTCAGACAATAGCAATCATAAGCTTTACAGCTGAAGATGTTTTAATAATGTAAAGGTCATGTTGGTATTTGTGGTGCATTGTGTATCACAGTTGTAAAGATGCCTTGGCAGCTGTCCTGGCTGTGGCACTTTGACAATATTCCTGAAGCAAAGAAGTGCCCAAGAGCACGCAAGCACTTACCTATTCAGGAGGATGATGTCCTTCTGATTGTACTGGGTTTTGGAAATGATGCTGCTTTTTCATAAAGGGTCCATAAAGGGAAATAAGGCCACAGCTTATGACTAAAATCTTCAGCAAGAGCCTAGGCTTGGCTGTGAGGTCCCTTCTTTGAGCAGTCAAGGCTGATGCATTTAATATTTCCACACAATCTTGGGCTGGCTCTTTGGATGAGTAACAGCTCTGCATGGCTTCACTGGAGAGATCATTCCCTAGTTAGCACCTCCTGGGAAAATGTAGAGCAATGCAATTAGGTAACACAAACAGGCTAGAGAAATAAAATTTCTAAGGGTGGCATCCTGCAGAACTGGTGAAGACGTTCTGACTTAGGTTTGATGAGATGCAGGGAATAATTTTCCACTAAAATAAATTCTAAATGTGGAAATCAAAACTGGATTTTTTCAAAGTTGTCTTAAAAGGCCAGATAGCCATCTACTATTCAAATTAGTGGAATTATTTAAAGCAGATTATGTAGCTTTCTCTCCTGGAAGTTCTGACTAGAGTAGATCACACAGATAAGCAAGTTAGCAGTGCTTCACCCATCTCTCTGAATGTACAGTCAAGCATCTAACAGTCAGTCTGTCATTTCAAATCCATTACAAAATTCTATTTTAAATCTAAATAGTAAGCTACTTCTCAGTAATGTGAGGTGAATCCCTTTGAAAAATGGAGAATATCTATGCCTTATTTCAAGCAAGGCAAGTTTGGGAATATTTTGCTTTCAAAAGGACACATTCCCTAAGCACACTGGCTTTGAGCTGTCAGTCTAAATGACTTTGTTTCTCTCCAGTCTCAAGAGATCCAAGCAAGCAGAATGTGCATTTTGTACACACCAGCAAGGTGTCAAGTCTCATCATGGGCACTGAGGGTACCGAGTGTGAATCTAGACAGGGCTTAGGCCAAGCTGTATAAGAAACAGAATGAACAACAGCAAACAGTTTAATGCAGAACTGGTAAAAATCTCAGCTGCTCCAGTTGGGTGTTCATCACCATCATTTTTGATATTTAGAAGAAAGAAGGGTTTAGAGAGTAATTTATCTCAAGGTTATTGCTGACAAAAGGGTACCTTTCACTCTAGATACTGTCTGGAGCCTTTTAATATAAGACTTACAATAAGAGGATCGGTTGTGTGTACGTTACTAGGAATGGAAATGCAGTTCTAAGCTCTAGAGAATGAGATATTATAAATCCTATTAGAAGTCCTGTGGTTAAACATTAAACAGAAATCCCGTGGTACCGTTAAAGAGATAGCTGATACAAAGAAAACTTCAGCAATACACCCATCTCCAACCTCACTGGGAACTCGTAAAAATCAGGGACAAATTTTGGAGCTGAAACAATTTAAGCTCTGCACTGTGAAAGGAAAAGCAGGTGGAGTTCTGACAGCGTATCAGACACGGGGTGATGGATGTTCGCCAGAGAGAGCAGAAAAAGCCACTTCAGTCTTGTGAATCACTTCATATGAGCGGTTACAGTCTGCAAAAGAAGAACCAAGGTCCTCTGCCATTGGAAATGAATGCAGGGATTTGGCAGAATTTCGCTTAGAGATGGAACTAATTTTTTCTGCAGGAAGGTTGGTTCTGAGTCTGTGTCCTTCTAACCTAAATAACAGCATTTTCTTTAATCAGATAGACAAGATTTCCTTACCTTCCCCCCTTCTCCCTCCCCCTGCCACATTTTCCACCATGAAAGCAGCCAAGCATACTCATAGAAGACACAGTTTTACTGTGTTTTATAGTTTTGTGACATAGACATGGATTTAATATCTATCAGGTGAAAAATATGTAGTCTTAATTTTCTGCTGGCCTTTATACGAGAGAAAACTCTGTTAGTAGTAGTAGATAGGTAATGCTTTTTCAACAGAACCAATAATCCCCTTCAGAGCTCATTTTCTTTTCCAAATCCAGCCTTCTGTTGGCAGCATTGTCCTGTGATTCTTCAGAAAATGCACACTCATATAAAAAACAACTTATTATCTTGCAATTGCCTTAGACTGTCAGCATTCACAGATAATTAATAACTTGCTGCTTATATAAAGTTAGTGTCAGAATTATTTGATACTGCATGGAACGAGCAGGAACAGAACTGGAGTTACTCAGTTGTTGGTTTCGACTCTGACAACTCCTTTGGAATGTCTAAGGCACCCTAACTGAGGGTCCATAAAGGGAAATAAGACCACAGCTTATGACTAAAATCTTCAGCAAGAGCCTAGGCTTGGCTGTGAGGTCCCTTCTTTGAGCAGTCAAGGCTGATGCATTTAATATTTCCACACAATCTCGGGCTGGCTCTTTGGGTGAGTAACAGGGCTGCTGTCAGCTCTACCTTTCCTTCCACCTCATCTTATTATGGAGAGTTGAGTGGGATAATAGCAAGAAGGCAGTTTGATTATAGCTCTCCCTGCTCAACCACACCAGCTAGTTTGGAGAGAAAAGGAAAACATAGGAGGGGATATAATAATTTATTCTGAGCAACAGTTATCTGCTCTTAGCTGGGAGTCTTCTGCTGCTTCTGGGGAGGTCTGCCTCTCACAACAGGCGGTATCAAAATTTAACAGAGTACTTAGTTTTGATCCAGTCCTGCAACGTTTTATGTAGGGGACTCAATTTCACCAGAGGCTCATGTCTGTCTCAGGTGGAGAGCAGCAGTGTAGAAGGATTTGATGTCTGAGAGGTGACTGCTGCTCGTGCAGGAACAAAACCTAAAGTCAGGAATAACAAACAGATCTTAACAAAGATCCACTGCTGTGTCTGTGTAGAAGCCCAGGGAAATGACTGTAGGTCTTTTTAAAGTATAGAGGGCCCCAACCAAACCTGGGAAGTGACCTAAGTATTTTTTTAAAAATGGTCTAGTCACAAAATCTTAAAATACTAGAAGAGCTATCCAAGAAGGATGCCCTTCAACTTTAGGAGCATACAGATAACAGGGAAGGAAAGCCAATGTCTATTTGCACATAGAACTTAGCAACATATCTCAGTAAAAGAGCCTTCTGCTAGAAGTACCCGGTCACTCATGCAGGATACTTCAAAGGAAAACTGAAAAGATTTCCTGGTGGTACACTGCAGCACAATCATTCTCTGCTCATACCTGGTGACTGGATTGTGCTCCAAGATACGTGACTCTTAATTTAGCTACAGATAGTTCAATTGTTGAGAAATTAAAAATTGTCAGTTGATTTCTAAAATTCCATTTGTCTCAGCCAAGTCCTGTGTGACTGCCATAGGATCTTAGGCTCTATGTAATGCCTCTGCTATATCTGATTTTTTTCTTCTTTATGATCCATTTCCAGCCTGTGTAAACTTTTCCCAAATGAGAGCTATCATCACAGTTTACCAATGTTTCTGTATTATTTTGGAACACTGATAATTTTTGCTAAATTGAATTGTTTTACAGAATATGAAAGTCTGTGCCTACTGAAAAATAGTTTGACAAAACCAGTCCCCTTTTGTGGAATGATGTTTTGATGAAAGAAGTACTAACTCTGTGGAAATGTAATTTTCTTACAGAAATATCCTATTATTACTATTTATTGTAGCAGAAGAGGCCTAAACAGATGAATAAGGCAAAGCATGCTGGGAGGCTTAGTATCTTTTATTAAGCCAGATGATGCATTTGGAAAGGAGTCAAAGACTCTTTCTGTTCAGACCTGAAGCAGGAGCTGCATGCCCCAAAACCTGACTTTACCAATAATAGCAGCTGGTATAATAAAATTTATTGCCATTTCCTCTAAAGATTGCCTAGATTTTTATTTCGCAGTTTGCAATGACTTGCTGCTTAGAATTTTTACTGTTTTTAGTTGTAGTTAGAAGAGCATATGCATTTTAAAAAGCCAAATTCAGAATATGAAAATTTCAAAATTTGAGGATTTTCTTCCATTTATACATATAGCTGAAGGTTTGAAATCACATTCTTCAGAGAAGAGAATCTAAGTCATGCTCCTTTCATCTCACTATCTCATTTCTTAGTAGGAGAATCTCTAAAACTGTCTTTGATGTATCTTTACTAGACTTGAGGTCCACCCCAACAGTCCAGGCTGTAGATCGCACTGTTAGCTCTGTTAAAAGAGCTGAGTTCAACAGCACAGAGATGGGATGACCCTCATTCTCCTGGAAGGAATGTTCTTACTTGGGGTGATCAGAGGGGCCCCGGATGAGCACTGGGAAAAGCAAAGTGGACCGGTAGGCCAGGCAGTCTCCCAAGGCACCAGGTAAGACCTTTGAACATAGTGGCCCAAGTTCACCCATAACATTGTTCCCCTGTCAGTGGTATTATGCAAAGTCAGTCTGACCCTTTGGTGAAGAGTATGAAGAAAGTTGGAGAAGCTTTAAAAAAAGGAACACCTAGCAAGGCTGTTTGTTTAGTTTGGCAATGCTTTCTTAAACTTGCTGCTTAACGAGAGAGCTTGCTGACATGGTGTTGTGTAATAGCGCTGTAATGCAGTAGTGGGATGCTGTGTTTGAAATAGCAAGATGCTGCACGGTAATGAAAGGATGCTTTCACCATGGCAGGGGATTGTTTATGTAGTGGTGGAATAAGAGAGACCTTATTTGCTTAATGGTAGGGTGCTGCTTGTCTAGTGATACAGCTGCTTTGGCAATGGAGGAGATCGCAGAGCGCCGGCAAGATTTGAGAAGCACCAGCAAGGTTTGAGAAACCCCAGCTGCCAAGTGACTTTGTTTTTCTTGTCATTCTTTTCACTGAGGCATGGAGAGAGACAGCCTAACCTTTTGTTCCAGTTGCATTTTTTACATTTTATGTTGTTTTGTATTATGTTTAACAAACTTCTGACATCTGGAGTCACAGCAGTCCTTGGCCCTGAAGCACTGTTTCCATTACAGCTTAGACCCCCTCTTCGCCTTTTTATTTGCACAATAACAGAACACCCTAATTCTCCATCCCTCTGTGAAATAGCTTTGTTTCATGAAACCACAATGACTTTATGTTCTACCCAGTCCTCCGGTCCTTTCACTTATTTTGCCATTTGCATAATGGATTGACAATGCCTTGCTGTTATCAAATAGTTTCTATCTCTTCATGAACTTAATCTAGAAATTACTGTAATATATAAAACTGGATAGGTAAAAATCCTTTGGTACAGTCGCATCCTATTCCTTAGGCTTGAGCCAGCTAAATTTTGCAGCTGTGTGTTGTACAGGTTGGAAAACTGAGGCATTGAGGAATTAAAAAGACGGGGTAAAATCTACAGCAGAGTTCCTGTCTCTTAGTTCTTGTTCAGATTCATAGCCTTACAGCCATTTCTCCTTTCCTAGGGACATCAGTTCACATTTGAGTTCTGCTTTGATAGGAATGACAGAATCAGCATATGTAATATCAGCCCTTTCTTGTAATGTTTTTTATTTTAAAATTAAATAAAACATAATGAAATTTTACTTATAGTTTTGAAATAACCTCTTCCATTTAGGTTTATATCTTAGAATTTTTAAGTAGCACAAAAATTAGACTTAAGGAGTCAACCTATGAATTTGTGTGGACTAAACTAATTAAGTCATTACAAACCTAAAGACCAGGAACCTGGAAAGAAGTTTGCTGAGGAGGAGCTGAACTGTGTAGTGTATTCTGCTGTGTAGTGTATTCTATGCAGGGTCAGCTTTACATTAGCCTGTGCTGGCTGCCAAACTGTGAGGGAAATGACAGCAGCTGGTGGCTACTGAGATATGGGGATTACTGTGTGTTTTCACCAGAGAGTTCCCTGCCCAGAAGGGCCAGATCCCCTGGGTGTACGTGTGCTCTGCTCCAGCACACAGCCCTGTGCATATCTGTGGATGTGAGATGCAAAGGTCCAGGGGAAGACTGCTATTCATGCATGAAACAGAAGTCCCCCTTCATTTCCCTTTGAACTCTCAGAGTGTCAAAATCGTTCAAAGAAGAGGAAAGTGAGCAAAGCAGCTCTGTTAAATGAAATTCTGATTCTTGGCATAATGTTCTCCTCTTTCCTGAAATGATGTGATATAGAGAAGGATTTGGCCACTACTATGAAGGGACTGAATTAGTCCTACTCATTAGTTCCTCTGGAAGCAACAAGTCTCTGTACACTTGACATTGGCATAGGCTGATGCATGACATCTTCATCCCTTGCAGACTGCAATAGAGTCAGATTTTAATCCAGCATTTTGACTTCTCTGAGTTTTAACAGCAGAAGGTTTATGGGACTGGTGAATACACATAGGTTTTTCCCCCCTAAGGTATATATTACATCTATTCTAAATACAGGTCAGAATACAGCAGAGGTTAGACAATATAATTCTCTCGGATTGGAACTGGAAACAGAGTTAGCCAGAGTAAGCTAGGGCAGACGAGAGCAAAGATCAGATATACTTCAAAGTAATGCATTCAGAACATAGCTCTTACATCCAGCTAGTAGCACTCAAGATACAGGTCTCTTCAAGGGATAAACCACTATATATGTTCCCCCATGAATATAACTAATGAAATCTCACTGTTTCTTTCTTTTTCTGCTTCTTTTTTCCCCTGCAGCTGCATTCTGTGAATAATTCTGAACTAATTTTTGCCACACACAATATATTCTTCCAATTAGAATCATGGAATTGTTTAGGTTGGAAAAGACCTTTAAGATCATGGAGTCCAACTGTTACCCTCACACTGCCAAGTCCACCACTAAACCATGTCCCTAAGTGCTGTCACCAGAGATGATGACTCAACCACTTCCCTGGGCAGCCTGTTGCAATGCTTAACCACCCTTTCAGTGAAGAAATTTTTCCTAAAGTCCAGTTTAAACATCCCCTGGTGCCATGTAAGTCCATTGCCTCTCATCCTATCACTTGTTACCTGGGAGAAAAGACTGACACCTACCTGGCTACAACCTCCCTTTGGGTAGTTGTAGAGAACAATAAAGTGTCCCCTCAGCCTCCTTTTCTCCAGACCAAACAACATGGAGTTGTTGCGACGCAAGTGCCAAACCTGACACTTGGCTTTATTGAAGCTCATACAATTGGCCTTGGCCCATTGATCTAGTCTGTGCAGATCCCCCTGCAGAGCCTCCCTACCCTCCAGCAGATCGACACTCCTGCCAAACCTAGTGTTGTCCACCAACTTACTGAGGGTGCACTCGATCTCCTCATCCAGGTCATTGAGAAAGATGTTAAAGAGAACTGGCCCCAGTCCTGAGTCCTGGAGAACACGGCTTGTGACCGGCTGCCAACTGGATTTATTTCCATTCACTACCACTGTCTGGGCCCGTCCACCCGGCCAGTTTTTCACCCAGCGAAGGGTGTGCCTGTCCAAGCCATGAGCAGCCAGTTTCTCCAGGAGAGTGCTGTCAGAAATGGTGTCAAAGGCTTTACTAAAGCCCATGTACTTTCAAAATCTCTCACAGCTTTCCAGAGGCAGCTTTATTTTATGGCAAATTCATCCTCACCACTACTTGCTACTGCTAGCAAATAGTACTTCGGGTAGCTTTGATATATGCTTACTATGAACAGGCACAAGTGACCATAAAAAAACCCCCATACCAACCACCAATAAAAAAACCCCAAACAAACAAACAAATCAACAAACCCAAGCATTTTCATGTGTTGTGTCAGGATGCAAAAGTGTTACCATGTGACTGTTGGCAGTTTGACCATGGGCTGCTTGAGAAGAAATGTTTTTTTAATCTAGCACATCAGGAAATAATAAGAACCCACTAACAAAATCTAAAATTGCATATAAGATTATAATAATAGTCCCTCTGGTCCTGTAAATTTAATAGAATTTTCTGACCGAAGACAAGAACATAATTCAGTGCAGCAGGATTCTCGTGTTTGATTGGTAGAATGAAAGATGTAAAAAGACATACTGACTTCTACATCTAAGAAAGCCTCTTCCATGCGTATTCCGTAGGAAGACAGGGAGAGTAAAAGAATGTTTATTTTATTTAACAAATTTTTGGAAATAGGTAATAACTTTTGAGGTGTACCGTATTTTGGTTTTGTTAGTAGAGGAATACCTATAAATAAAAACTATATTGTGTTTTACTGAATTTTTTTTATATTGGTTTTTGTGCTTTTACTCTTCTTTTTCTATTTGGAAAAGTCATCATATTTTCCCTCCCTAATGAAATTCAGGTGAGCAAAGAGCAGTTTGTTACTCCTTGGCAGATAAATAGCTGCCCTCTTTTCAAGTATGCTAGGATTTTATGGACAGAATTTCACTCCCAAATTGGTAGTGACAGAAATGAAACCATAAATGCGGCAGAAAACACGCTTTGCCAACAGAATGAGTATGTTGTAGTCTCGGTCCATTTTTGTGCCTATTGGTTATGATCTGTTCATGATGCAGATTTACCAGGCAGAGGTACCCCCTCTTGCATATAATCGGTTGTGTGTGCGGAAACAAACAAAAACCCCTAACAAAAAAAAGCAACATCAACAAAAATAGTCAAGGCTGGAGTAGTGGACAACAACTACAAAGCAAAAATTTTTTCCTAATTGTGTCATTATAACTTGTAATTGTTCTGAAATTCTATCTTGTAGTGATCATCTTTGGTTTAAGGTAGCAGTCTTTTTTGCATTTGTAGGATGATGAGTAACAAGCACTTTTTTTTTCTGGAATAATGACAGATGGCAAGCAAATGAGGGATAAACTAACCTGCTAAATAATACAACATGAAATTTAGCATTTAAATTCCCATCTGGAATGCCTTTACACTCAAATAGTCTTCCAGGGTTTGGATGTGGATTTACTCAAAGTGCTGCACATTTCTGAGCCTGTAGTGTAATTGTGAGTCCCTGGCAATAGGCTGAGGTGCACACATGACTGCCTAAGCGATATCCAAACCTCAGGGACCACAGAAGGTAGCAATTACATACCCTCACAGGGTGCTCGTTGCTTGGGGGTTTTAGACTTCATCATTGCAGAAAGCTGCAAAGCACCCTGCTTCACAGCCGTTTCCTCAATGCTATCAGCCCCGATATATGTTATCGTATCCCAATTTCAGTGCACCCAGAAATGTCATGACTTAACTATTCCCTTTTCCTTTGCTGTAAGCAATTTAGACATATTTTAAAGTAACACAAATCCTGGTTACTTTTCTCAGAAATCCATTAACCTCTAGGCTAATCCAATCAACATGTATATTGACATATGCACTTTGCTCCAAATAGCTTCATGGAAATCATAAATAGTCAATGCACTGACCGCTGAGTGATTCTGGAACATACCAATGGTAACAGAAGAAAAAAATAATTTCCCAATTTTTAAAGAAAATGCACAGTATTTACAAATACAGTGATTGAAAGTATCATCATCTGACAACGTGTCATTACCACTACTAATATCCAGGGCTTAGTTTACGTAGGTTTAAAATTTTTAAACACTTTTAGTTATCAAGTTTTATTTCTTAGGTGCAGTACTTTTCCTTCAGTAGTGCAGTATGTTCAGGCTTCCTCCTCCTACTCTTTCTTCATAACACTGGTAGCATTCCCTAACCTGTCTGCTGGCATCAGGACTGTCTGGAAAAAAATCCCCCTAGGCTGTATTTAGCATGCATACATACAACAGCGACACTTATGCACAGAGCACGTCTCAGTAATGCCTGGCTTAGCCAGATGTTTCTGTATTGAAATAACAACAGTAAGCATAGTGGACTAAAATCCATTTAGCATTATCCAGTAGCAAAACTCCAAAATCCACTAGCACTTAGCTTAAAAAAAAAAGTGTTTTAATACCTGATTTGTTTTAATTAGGTTGGACTTGCCTTTGTGTTTACGTTTCAGACTTACTGTGGGAAATATTTGCAGTGTCCAAGGGTTTGGTTTTTGTATTGTCGTGTTTTGCACAGAAGAATAAAAGTAGTTAAGTATCAGCTCAAATATGACTGTTAAATAACAATGTTTCTGTATTATATTATAAACCCACAAAATTCCTCAAGGTCAATTCTTTTAGATTTTGAAATTTAAGTTAGTAATTGGCTTAATTTAAAAGATTTTACCATTAGTATCACACAATCAACCAGCATTATATACAGATCTAAAAGTTATACTCTTAATGGCATACTTTTGGCATAGCTGTACCTTCATTTAGGTATTTTGCATACATGTTTTCACCATGGTTGAAAATTTTTGAAGGTGTGTGTGACTGCCAGGCTTTCCTTTGTGTTCCTGCAACAGTTACCACTGAGAATAGTTTCACCAGAGTCGATGATTTGCCAAGGAAAGAGAAGAGCACGTCTGAAAGACTGAGACCAGACCTCTTGTCTCATACATGATTGTCCCTAAAAAGAGACACGCATCCCTTGCTTAATTCCAGGACATGTGAAGGGTGTCAGCCTTCCAGCTCCTGATTCTAACTTTTCACTAGTTTAGGGCTGTCTTAAGTTATTCTGTTTATAATTTTTTCTTATTTTACCTCCACTGCCCCCAACTTTCCGTCGGATGTTGTTTCCCACGTAGCAGCTGGTAAAGGACACAGCTGTATTGTCTTTGAGAGCACAGGGAATTCCCTAGGGCCAAATCTTTCCCACATTGACTATTAAGGCAAAGTTTTATCTTTAGGCTTCATGGGATCCTAGAATCCTATGACAGCTTTCTATAATACATCTAATTTGTAGATAAATAAATGAAGAACATACACACTTTCTGCCTGCAGAAGAATGTTTTCCTAAAGAACAAATAACATTTGGAAGATAGAGACAGTGTGCTTGGTTACTCATGGAAGACTCATTACCACTATAGAGCTCAAGCAAGTGACGAGTACGGTTCCTACGGTGCGAGGAATTGTGGCCCTGTGTTGTATCAGAAACTGCTCTTGGTTCTGCCATCAGCCAACTGAGAGGCTTTGGCAAACCAATCCATATGGTCATGACCTAGTTTGCAGAGCTGTATACTGGAGATTTAATACTTGCTCACTTGCCTCACAGGGAAGTTAGAGGATTCTTCAGTTCTTCAGAGTGCTTTAAGATGTAAGGCGTGCTCCCAAGTATTAATTCTTGTACTTGGGAATTAATACAATGATCACCCCAGAGGCAGCTCCACTAGCAGTACCAAGTTACTGTGCTGGTGCAAAACAACCTGCCCCAGTTTTCTCTGAGACAAACCTCTGCCATAATTTCTTTCTAGATCTCCTGTGGAGAGTGGTTCAGAGTCAGTTCATTGCTAGGTTCAACAGTGTGCTTGAAACCACTCTAAACACGCTGCATAATGCCTGCTGAGTTTTGAGAGCCCTGGTTTATTCTCAGGAGGGATAACTGTGATTTTTATATCCATTTCAAGGGCATAATTTGTGAATATCAAAGCAGCACTAACTACTGTGATTTAGATTCTCCCCAAGTTAAAACCACTGACTTCAAGGAAACTGTGTCAAGTTACAGCAGATGAGCTCTTCTCTCTGTTTAATCAGAAACTGTCTGAGAAATTGTTAAAGGTGAACATCTCTACGCACAGAGAGATGGTGAAAAGCCTGTTCTTAACTTTATTTAGACACTAGATGTCCAGGCATTGAATTCTTCTCTTGTACCTAGGACCTGAATTGCTTGTCCAGCTCTCTCTCCCTGTTCAAAAGGGAAGGCTTTTCCACGTAAAAACGAACCAAATGGTACAAAAGCAGGGCACTGACATTGGGATATTCAACAAGTCTGCTACCTGCCTTGTTTCTTTTACATGATTATGACAGGAGATGATGTGAAACTCTGTTAGCTAATCCAGAGACTGTCCAGAGATTTGTAAGAAGATTGTAAACAGATGCTTAAAAAATATTCTGTACTTAAATCTAAATAACGTTGGTTAACTGTTGCTGTACTATGAAGAGTAAATGTAATGATAGCTGTTTACATAATGCTGTATTCCGCTCTTACAGGGGGTTTCAGAAAGACCTAAATATTAAATAAGCCATGTTTTTCATTTAAATCACAAATTTATCCAAGTCCACCATAGGAATAAAGCTTATATGAATTTAAAATCAGAGACTTGGTGGTTGGTTTCTTTATAAATCCTAGTGAAGCCTCATTTACAGTGTAAGTGGTAAGACTGCAAACCAATGTGACCTCCAAAATATGTATATAAAAATGAGAAGTTAACACTTTCACAGCATAGTAGTCTTTCTATCCATTGATTCTCAAGAGGCTCCAGTGCCTTTTCTACCTCTAAGCAGTTGTGCCTGAAATAGGGCAGAAGACAAAAGGAACAGAGCAGGATGGGCAGTTAATAGGACCAAGATGGTGCTACCCAGCTGGAACCAGACCACTAGCCTAGAGGCAAGAGCTGCCCAACCAGCCAGGGGAAGCCGTGCCTCCTCTGAGACATGGTCTCTTCAGGCCTTGCGTTCCTGCGCCAGCTATGAGCACTCCTTAGGACTAGGGAATAAAGTAGGTGTCCTCCTGTTTTTAAAGCTGTCTGTATTTTTTTGAACTTACACTAGCAAGGCATTTCAAAGTCTAATTATGGTCTATAATAAAAAGATACTATTTCTGGTAGCTTTTAAATCTCCTTTCTGCTGTTTTCCTTGGTTGCCCTTTACTTACAGTATGGGACCATTTATGGGAACCTGCGATTTTACTGATAGATCATACTTCTCTCTTGTCTGTTTTCCAAGTCCTAGTCTATGACTTGTTCTTGCATGGAAGTGAAGACATGTTTTTCACCATTTCATCCTTCTTGTTAGTTGTTGTTTGCTACGTTAATAGCACAAGTTTCATCATGACTTCCATGGGCAAACTAGCTTCATTTCTTCGCTCAAGCTAGAGATGTGCATATGGTAAGAATCAGATTAAGCTGCAAAACCTAAGCAGACCTTGAGCAGTGAAGGCAAGAGTGTAAGAACTTAAATTGCTGCTTGCTAACAGTGTCCCTCACGTTTCCATTAGATGCCAGCCAAGATTAATCTCACCTGAATTTGAGTGAGCCGGAATGTTGCATGAGAAGGCAGTCTGCTGTGATGCATCATTGACACATTCATGCTGCTAGAAAAAAGCTGAGGGTAATCCCATCATGTACCTCCACAGGCCATTCTACAGTGATTATTGGACTGCAGAGGTTCTTTCTACAGTTTCAGTCTTGATAACAAACATGACAACATGTGTTATGCTGACAAAAAATGACAAACATTATGTTAAAAGACCTTTCATGTCCCCATATTTTTCCAATAGCATCTTGAAGCAATAACTTCAAAATAAACCATATCGGTGTCTCAGCGCATTATCTGTTTAAGAGACTGAAATTAATTTGGCCTGGAAATGAAAAACCTCAAAACAGTAGGATTTCTGAATTAACCGTCTTGCAAGCAAAATGGGCCTGGGTAACCAGATCTTTCAGACCTATGCCTCTGAAAACAAAGCCTCTCCGCTGTCCCTGCAACTGCTAGCTCCTCGTAATCCAGTCTTCAGCAAATCACTTCTTGGCAGAAGCTCTCATGTCTCTCCCTCTCACCCTCAAGAAGTCTGATGAGTGTTTTAAACCCTAAAATCCTTCCAGAAAGCCTTCTTCCTCAGTGCTTCACTGAGTACTAGCTTTGTGCATATGCTTTTTTTTTACACCTTCATGTTTTCTTGCTGACACAGCAACCCATAGACTTAAGTTACAGCCCTTAGTCTGTATATACATCAGCTTGTCACAGAGCAATTATTAGAAATGGATGTTAGCATGCAGAGTGAGATCAGAACCCGGGCATCGATACCTGGAAAGTATTGCACTAGGAGATATTAGAAATCTCAGCCATAAACTGCTGCATGATCTGCACTGGGCTTTTGCTGGGTGCCTTGAGCAATAGTAGCACTGTTTTCTGCTTTCCTGCTTTTACTTTCAGTACTACAGAAGAATAAACCTCTTCCTGCCTTTCCTGCATGGGGTGGAAATGATAAGCCAGGCAGTCTTCCCTAAAGCTCCACTGACTGCTAGAAGGTTTCAGTCCTGTTGTAACGGCATTTAATACATAAGAAGATGATGTGGCCATTTCTTTAAAAGAGCAGTGGTGTTTGGAGCATGCACAGAATGTAAAATGTTGAAAAGGAAATGATCATAATTAAAGGATTCTGTTTGAAGTTGATTAGATTTAGCGCATAACTATAGTTACACCGGTTAATTAACCTCAGGTTGTTGCGTGTCGGTGACTGCAAGAAGCGTATATTACCTGCAGTGCATGTGGTAGCCACAGGAGATCATACAACACAAGCCTCTCTTTCTGTCACTTGATGTGTTTCTTAGGGAAGGTGTGAGACCCATTGGGTTGTTCTCCTTTGTTTAACTCTCCTCCTATACACAACTAAGACTTACAGCAGCACACTTGTTCGAAAAGATTTTTAAAAGGACTGAAGTACATAATAGCCTGCAAGTGGCTAATTTCCGGCGACACCAGTGACTCATAAATGAAAAGCTATTAAAGCAGTTAAGCCTCTGCTCCTCAAGCACCTGTGCTTACCTGTCTGACAGAGCACCGTGAAAGTTGCAGAAATGCTCACGTTGGTATAGGGGGAAGCGTTTTACTCGCTACCTGGTGTGAGCTGGAAAACCAGCTACGGCACAGATGAGAAGGGAAGAAAATCTTCTCTGAACAATAGAGCACAGCAGAGAGCTGCCCCAAGGCTGCTCTGCCGCAGCACAAACAGCTCATTCCTGCCCTGGTCCTTGCCTGCACCAGTTACTCGCTGCTCAGAGGAGCCACACAGTGTTGAGTTCTGTCTCGCTCGGAAGAGACATATCCCCCTCCGTCCCCTATGACTTTATTCAGGCAGTTTCAGTCCCTTTTTGTGCAGTATCATTCTCCTCTGCCTAGCTCAGCTGGGGGGCACAATTAACAAAACACCTTAAAATCGAACCAGACTACAGGGAAATAAGGCAGGCTAACAAGGCTTTGCACTAAGTCTCTTGTAGCTTGGATCCGAGTTAAGAACTTCAGTAATTATTTTTCTTTTTGTCCCCTAAGGAGAATGCATTCTTCATCAGGGTTAAATATTTTTCTCTTTTTTTTCTTCCCTGCCCCCAGATTGGCTCATCCATTGCTAGAATCAATACGAATGCAAAGATTTTTGGTGGATTTGTTGTCATGGAAACCACTTCTCCTCTCTGATATCCCTCACAGGCTTTCCAGACCTTTTCTTGCCTTTAAATTACCATTCTGTCCTACATTCTGAACACACTGTATTTTAATGCCACGTTGTGAACTTCATTTGAAAACCAACTGCACAATCACAGCAAAACCAACAGCCAAAGGATAAAGCATTGGCCGCTGGAAGACTGAAGGAGCTGTTGGAGTGAATCCCAGCTATGGTCCCAAAATGGCTGCTTAGGAGAGTCAGGCTAAAAGCCCTCTCCCTTGGAGAGCTGTCGGTATGCAAGTTATGACTTCTGTGAGACAGGCTTTACGTGTCTCTTTTCTCTGCGGAGCTGCATTGTTGTCCAGAGAAAGGCTCATTTGGTGATTAAGGCAGCAAGGCATGAAATTAGGATCCAGACCACTTAGAGTTACTCACATAAAGTTTGCAGGATTTAATCTTTCGAGTCCCTTACTCTATTTCCAGTTGTCACAAATTACTAGTCAAATCTCTTAGCTTTTTGCTCGTTTGGCTATACAGAACATGCAAGGTAATCTGTACATAGGTACCTATCAAATACGCTGAGAGACAGACTGCAGAGACGCCGAGATCAGACAGAAAGCTTTATGTGAGTGCAAACCTGTCATTACGTGTAGCATGTTCATAACCAGCTGTCACGTTCAAGTTCTGAGCTAACTGCACATTTCATTAGGAGAGAATACAAAACACATCCCTGGGCCAATGCGAAAGTTGTGTTATAGGAAGTTTTCCTAGAGAGCCCAAGAAGTTCAGGGACACACAGTTCCTATTTAAAGTGACTGCAAAAGCTGTTAACATCATGGATACTTACAAAAACATCTACTCAGTAAGGAACCACCATCTAAAGCAATGCAATGCAAGAGAGAAAGAAGAAATAGATTACCAAAAAAAGTACAGTTTATAGTAGTATGGAGAGTCCAGGAGCTGGCAGAAAAACAGTGACAGGAGGTGGGGAGGGAATTTGATTTTTGTTTTTTGCCTTTGCTTTGTTGTCCCTCTCTACCCCTCCACTAGATAGTTGCTTTCATTCAGCATAATTTGCTATTCATTTTCATCACCGACACTTTTGTAAAAGGGATTTAGTGTCTTCCAAAATGGTGCTATATAAAGATGCCGTATAAAGCAAATGCTGTATAAAGCATTATGAATTTGAAGAGGTCTTACCTTCTTACAGAGTCTGCAAGTCATTTCTGACTCACATACCTGCCCTACTCAGCAAAGAAAGTCTGTTTTGGGTCAAACTAGTTTTTTTAAATCTGGGCAGGCAATTTTACAAATCTAAAACTTCTAATAGAAACCTTTTGAAAAGAGAAGGTCAAAATCAAACATTATAATTTTGCCAGAATTCAATTCCTCTAACCTGGGGAAGGAAAAATAATCTACTTGCCAGATTTTATGCAAGTAGCTTTCGAACGAGCAATGTCTTTCCTCTCAATAGCTCTTGTACTCTGCCAGATGCAGTAAGGTCACAGCTAGAGCCGAACTGCTCCTAGGGATGATGAGGAACCCAGGCAGAGGCAAGTAGATCTATTCCAGACACCACCATCTGCCTAAAAGCTAGATGTGTAACAGCCAGTTCAGTGGGCAGCTCGGCAATTGAATTCCCCCACTGTTCTGCTAGCGGCTGTCTCCAAGTGCTGACCTGAACTTGGCCCCTTTCTCAACTGCCACGTGATGCCACCCCAAACTTACTTTGTGCTTTAGTCCATAAAGCAAGTTCTCCTCCTTGCCTAGAACATTTGTGATTACAAATTAAATGATGCTACTTGGTTGGAGGCTGGCTAGGACCTGATGTGTTCTGCCATGGCTTGTGGCTGAAAGGCCCGGTTTACTGGCAACGTGACATCAGGAGATGCTTTGGCACTAGATCATCATCTAAATAGTTGAAATCAGTAGTCTAACTAGTCTGTTAATCCTCTGAAATAATACTTTGAGAGATAGAACTACGTTGCAGTTAGCAAGTCAGCAAGCTGCACACATTTCTATGTAGAAGAATGCGAGTTTAAAACATCAAAAGTCATTCTTTTTTTTTTTTAATTAAAGTAATGAGACATTAGCTCAAAATGCTGCCTTTTCTGCTGGAAGCATTAACACTTTTCATGTCTTCCTTTTGAGTATTTGTTGATACTTGTTCAGTGCTTCTAAACTTATTTACTGGGCCAGTGATATTTGGTGCTGAAAGAAAGTGGGTTTGGTTCTTTCATTCTATAGTGAATATATAGAGTGAACAAACAAAGTCACTCTGCTTGCACTTCTCCTTGGAAATTTATAGAGGATTTTTGCCTACGTTTGCCTATTGATTGACTTGTGAAAGCACGGATCTTCCTGAAGTGCTGATAAGAAAATTTTTTTTTTTTTCCAATCCTAGGAAGGAGAGGAAAAAAAAGATAGCAGCGAATGCAAAAGGATAATTCTCCAAATAGAAGACAAAGTCTGTTCCAGTTATTTTTGTAAAGGGTTGATTGCAATTTGCATCCTGCTCAACCAGCATCTGCCATCAGCAGTGCTCAATAGTCCTTTTTTTTTTTTTTACTTCATATTTTGCCTGTGAATGTTACTTGATGACATTTCCTTCCAAAATCCTTACACAGTGATCATCCTTCTCCTTGAACCTGAACACACCTTGCTATAAGATAGAGGTGATTTGCAGCTTGTACTCCCATGACCACACAGTTAGGACCTCAGGTTGCTTTACCAGGGGTGTCATGCTGACCCCTCAGAGTATGTTTGCACAGAATATTATTGGTAATTTGTATTCTCCAGGGAATACTTTCAGGATGTGGGAGTTCTGTGATGCAAAATAGAATCTTGAGTTATCCTCTGTACTGAAAGGAAGACAGCAGATGGAGAATAAGAGGGAAAAATAAATCCCTCCAAATCACACACTTTCCTTCTCCACACTGCATACCAAGTTTACAGAGACACATCTGGAGTTAGCAGAGCGTGAACCACTGTTGTAGGACGACCTGCCAAAAATACCCCTAAATCCTTCTTGATGAAAGAGGCATTGTTACATGGAAACTGCAGTAAGTCAGCTATACAACCAAACAAAAGTACAGTTTAACTGAAAGTAATGTTTCCCCTTTCCATTCCATGTTGACAAGCAGTATCAATCCCACAGTGACTTAAATTGCCAGAAAACTGTCTCTATACAGGGTAAATGGGGACAGAAAAGCATCCTCCTGCCAATAGATCTGCTCTTCCTGTGCAGTTTTTTTTTTTTTTAACTCATCTTGCTTTCATAGACTAATTAGATACAGATGTTGTTTTTGTTTATCCATTTGCCTTTTAGTCATGCTCAATGTATTCTGATGACTATCAAAAGGAAGTTCATCTTTACTAGTTGTTTACCAAAGCTAACATGTAATTTTTTTCCCTCTCACCCTGTAACATGAGGTATAATGTATGGAAAGCTCCTTCACCCACCTTCACCTGCTCAAAGGCCAAAGAATTCTAGTTAGAGAGCAGCACTGATAACCTCAAGGGATTTGTCTTGAGAATCATATTACTGGAAATTTGTACTGCCATGAAATTGCTGGCAAGAAAGGAAAGCTGCACAGTCGGTGTAAGCCAGCAGGTGCTAAATCAGTGCCTCATCTGTAAAATAGAAGAGTATCTTCAAGCACTTCCAACACTGGCTGCTAAATTAGAGAAATTAAGTTGGATTTCCGTAAATACTGCTCACAAGCGGCTATTCCAAAGAGCATAGTTGTGGAGAGGCTGCTGCACTCTATTAAAAGGCAGCGAGCAAAAGCCCTGATAACCAGAACACAGTGCAGAACTAATGGCAATCATTTACAGTCAGGTAGTAACTATTTGTATTTATTTTAAAGAGTAGCTGAAAATGTGAACAAACCTGATATCCTACCCATTGAAATGAAGTCTGCTGGTGGGCAAACATTGCTTTATTCAGAAGAAAGAGCAGATGATAAAAAAAAGGAGGGGCACTAAGCTGTATTAGAAAGAATGACTGGTGGTATGACAGAAGGGATTTTGCTAATGTAAGCAGCATATTATGTCAAAAGAAGATAGCAGAATTCTGTGTGCAAGGCTGCAGTTCAGCTAACTACAACCACATGTAGTTGCAAATTCAATTTAACTGTGGTAAATAAGCTACTAAGCTTCAGGTAGCTGGGATTTGGAATACTAAGTAATAAAGCAAAGAGTTTATGAACAGGAGGATTCAAAAGGACAGAACAAATTGCAGCTTGATGGGAAAGGACACTAACGTGTAAATTTTTCCTTAGCATTACTGGGACACTCATGTCTAATTCTGCATACACTGAACCAGTAGAGTTGAAGAGATAAATAGTATTTGTAATTAGGTTTTCTCAGTGGGAATAAAAAAAAAAAAAAGGTGGAACAAAAAAAAAACAACCCCAAAGGCAAGTAGAATGTTTTTAAACTTCCCTCCTGACACAGACACAGTATTTATCTAAAGGGAGAGAAGACAAAGGGTACAGCACCCTAGGTTTAAATAAAGAAAATTAATTGTCCTAAACAGTGTCATCTGTAGAAAAATCTAGTATACAAAACAACTCTAAAAGCTGTTCCAAGAGCTCTTCTAGAAGAACTTACTTTAACCTGCATTTCAGTTCAATTATGTACCAAAAGTACGTACCACTTGTCAACTCGTGTATCAACTCAGCTGCAAACAGGAGCGGTAAAGAAATAATTGTAGCAGAACCAGCGTTCTGCCCTGAGCAATGGCTTATAACTGCTAGAACACAGACATGGATAGCAAGTGAAATAATCACTATTTAATGCAGCTAACCAGCTCTTCCTTGCTGTTCTGGCCACAGTTAGGAGAAGCACAGAAATGCCGTGAGGAAGTCTCACGGGTTTCTTACTGAAGCCCTAATTCAGACACAGTTGTGTGTCAGGGGTAGAGACCTGCTTGATTGCAATGTGGCTTTTTTTTTCTTTAATCTCCCAAGAATTGCATGTGCATCTGATACCACTACTCAGAGCATATCTGATGTTACTCTGCTTTGCAGAGATGAAAACCTGAACTTGAGTTTCTGTGCTTTCCTGAGGGGGCCTCTCCAAGCTAGCCTACATGCCCCTCCGTGCTTCATCACATTGATCAGGCACAAGTATTTAAGGAGTGAATAAGGGGTGAATGTGCCAGTTGCTGTTCCCTTTAGTGTCAGTCATTATTATATGTGACTTTAACTAGTGTTAGCAGCTTAATATGGTTTAGGTTAATGAGCCATTCAGCGAGCTCCAGCTTTCCAGTTTGTTGGGTTGATGAATTAATCACCACTACTTAAAGCTCCTTGTTTACATTGGAAGGCTGCCTGCTCCCAGTACAGGATCTGGGGAGCTCTCTACACTGTGTCGCTGTGGCTTTGAACTGTATATCTCGGGGAAGGGTAGATACCTATGATTTACTGATACACACTCATATCAGTCAAACAACAAAATAATTCTTGCTCATCAAACTGGATTTTTTGGTAGAAAACTCCTGAAATTACTCTGCAAGGCTTAACAGTGCAGTTTTAAATTCAGTACAGTACTCTTTCTGTGGCTTTTTTTCCTATATTTTCCCCTCCTGTCTGCCTCTCCTTTATGAATTCTTTCCCTTTCTCCCATATAATTCCTTTTCCATTGGAAACAAACCAACCAACCAACACCCACCCTCAAATAAATCTGATTTTGTTTTTTTTTTCTATATTCTGAGAACTCAGATACTGAAAAACTGTTAGATATGGCACAATGCAAAAATCCCACAAAGGTTAGAATGAGCCTTGTACATTAAAGGGAGGGAAGATAGAAAACCATCATAGGAGATCATGCTTTTGGAGAAGTCTATTAAAATTGCAATAAGCTGAAAGATGTGAGGTTTTCAAGCTGGACAGAGGAATCTGGTGAGTCAGTAGTAGACTTCCAGCTGAAACTGAACTTCATGCTCCCCAACAGGCTTCTTTCTTCTCTTCCTCCTTTAAACTCTCATTTCTTTCTAGCTGCCAGTAACCTCCTTCACAGTAACCGATGATGATCTTCCAGACAAGACAAAGTGAGGCAGTGCCAGCCAGCATACATGCACTCTGTACGCTTAAATGGAATGCTTTGGAGATATCAGGGACATCGGCAAATATCCTGCACATCCCTGTGCTGCAGAAAGGCTAGAGAGCTGCCTGCCCCCATGCAGAGCTGCTGCCTTCCTTCAGGCACAGGGATCTCGCACTCAAACACAGAGGGACAGTAAGCTCTAGCTGCAGGAAGGTGAATGCATGCACGACACTCTCTGTTATCACTGAAACATTTTTTTTCAATAAGCCAGTATGTTTATATATGATCAAAGCAATTAAAATACTGAAGCTCCCTGTTTAGACCTGGCCTACAGGAAAGACACACAGAGCGTTGTCACCAGAGGCTTCTATCACTGGGTTTGAGTTGGTCTGGTACACCGGAAGTATTTGCAACAGCAGCATTATTCAGAGTAGTTGCTGGGGTTCCTAGCTTATCCTCTTGTGGAGCACACCAGTATCTCCTAAGAGATGGAACTGAAAAATAACTATTTATACATGTTGCTTCCCAATCACATATGCATTAAGCTGAAACTACCTAGCCTTCACATAATTTTACCCAAAAGATTTTCTTTGTGTGCCTTCATAGAGCTTCTATTAGAAGGTTTTTAGCTCTTATCTGTCTCTTTCTGATGTTACAGAGAGATAACACTCAACATTCAGAGCATCAGTGCACAGCAAGGTCCAGCCGCTCCCAAAGAGCTGGGAGCCCACAGCGGGACAGAGCCAGAAGACTAAGGGCCTCACGAGCCAGGGCCCAGGCCCACAGCACCCAAGCGAGACAAGCAGGGCAGACCTGGGCACAGCAGCCAGGCAGCCAAGAGACCAGATAAGCAGGTAAGTTCGTGGTGATGAGACAGGTCTGAGATCAAGCTAGAAAGCAAGCTCAACAAGTAACGATGAACAGGTCCATTGCCTGGCAAAGAGAGCAGCTGTGACTCAGTTGGGGATTCATACCCTCCAGGCTACAGCTCCTATTCTTAAGATGAACTTAAATACAATCATAAAGTCCTTTAGATTGGAAAAAACCCTTAAGATCATCAAGTCCAACTGTTAACCTCGACTGCTAAGTCCATCACTAAACCATGTCCTTAAGTGCCCTGTCACAGGGCTCCCGAGCAGACAAAGAGGCTGCAGGCTCCAGGTGAACCTGGACAGGGCCACTAACGCCCAACGTGTCTCAGCAAGGGTAATAGTGTCTCTCTTCTTTCTCTGTATGGCTTCAGAAAAAAATGCAGTAGATGTATTACTTAATTCAGATGAAAATTTAAATGCTACTTTACATTAATGTACAATAAAATTCAAAAAAAACCCCACCACCTTTCTAATTTGGGAAGACTGGTGGCTTGACAATTACTTAGAGATAGGCAGTGAAAAATGGTGTTTTCTGTGGGAGATACAGGAGGAGGGTACAGAAGCAGTTCTAATGAAAGTTCCATCAGGAAATAAGCTAAGGAAAAGAAAGATATTTTAAAGATTTTTTTCTGAAACTGGTGCTTAAATCCTAGTGTCCCTTAGGGACTGTAAACTGTGAAAGGATCGGAGCTATTTTTTTGTTGTTGTATGGTTCACATTGTCACAAGATGAACTTTAATTGAACTGCTAGTGAGTCTAGAGTATTTTAAGGTTTAGAGATATTGTCATAGATGCTGAACTTTGTATGGGGTGAGAGATGATAGAATGGATGTTGCCTGGGGCAAGGCTGTTTCTCATGGCATGAAACAATCATTCTTATGGTTTCTATTTTTGAGTACAGTTTTCTTCTCTTCCATAAAAGGCTCCCATGAACGAATACAGACTTGGAACAAACCCATGAAATAGAGTTACAGAGGGCAGGATTTTGAATTAAGTCACCCATGTTCTGTGAGAGCAGGCTGTACCTTAACAGGCAGCAGCCATGGCAAGTGCATAGGCAGGTGTCAACAGTAAAAATACTAAAAGGTGTTATTACTCTCCTGCCTCTGTGACTCAATTGTGCTTTAGTGGGTTTTTGTGGGCTTCTTTTTTTCTGTTCATTAGTTTCATACCATGTGAGGATCATAAGAACCACATACGAAACAACCAACCCCAGGAGAAACAGTGTATCTGTCATGGAAACTCAGTTTTTACTTCCTCCGGATCAAAGGCGTTTCTCATTCATATATGCAACAAAGAGAATGGGAGATGCTACTTCTGTGACAAATGAGGTCATTAATCTGACTAAACATAGGAATCTCCATGCAAAGAATCACCCAGGATCCTTTTATAGTCAGTGGAAACTTGCCTAAGAGAGTGCAGAAACCAATTCATATCATCTTGAAAACCTATCCTGAAGATGACCATTTATTCTTTGCAAAGAAAGCCTTGTTCGTTATCCAATATAGAAACGTATATATTGTAAAATTGAGACAAATCTTACTTAGCCTGGCTGAGATAATTTATTAATTAATTTCTTTCAATAAATGAAAGAGGTCAATTGTGACTTGACCTAATGGCACAATTGGTGCCAAGTCAAGCTGTGCTGATAGTAGATAACAGTATGGGCTGCTGAAGCAATAGTTAGACCAGTACTACAAGAGATAAATCTTGTGCTGCTAAAAAGTGAAGCCTCTGCAATTGCATGAGATGAATTTTCAGGTGGAAAAACCCAAACAGGTAAGGGAACATTTGTCTTACAGAAGCTCTTTCATGAAATGGTAAAAGCCATGGCTGTGTGGTCATAAGCAACTGGAAGACATGCTGCACCTAAGCTCTGAAGATTTTTCTGTCGTGCTAAGATATGAGAAATTTTAGTTTTCCTAACTACACTATACAACAAAAGCTCCTGGTCTATTACAATATTAACAAATCTATTTAATAAATATTTTATAATATTTACACTGTGTGAGAGAACACATCCCTCAGAAATCAAAACACATTCTGACTTTACCCTTACATAGTAAGAAGTGAAAAAGAATGTTTTAAAAATTCTTCAGCAGTATTGATGATCCCGTTAGGCCTTTCGTGTTGCAAGCCAAACAATAAATTGTTAGAGTAGAAAGTACATGTCTGTAGTTACAGAAAAAATACATGTATCAATGTCATAGTTTTCTTTAGAAAATGTATTTTGAATGAGATTAATGCACAGGAACACTTGATAGAAGCATGTGATCATTCTCAACTGCAAGCTTTACATTTTGTTGGTTGTCAGAGGTTTTATTCTCAAGTATTTCCATACTATCTTCAGATCATTTGTATATGATTTCTGTAAGCAAAGTAATTGTAACTAAAAATCACAGTTAGGAGATAATATTCACTGTGTGAACATATTCGATTCTAGAAAAGGCCTCTTGCTACTCAAGTAGGAGAGGACAGTTTGCTCCACTCCACTATCCAAAGAGATACTGGAAATTAATGTACAGCGTGAAGATATCATTAGAGTGATCACGTTTACACAGTAGCAGCCATCTAAGGTCAGTTCCCTGTGGCATTAAAAAAAAACAAGTGAAGACAGTTACGTGCCGTACTGAATGGACGTGAAATTGAAAGAAATACCTTTTGTTCAACAAACCTTCCCT
>NW_009705288.1:38389-77728 GCF_000703405.1 Apaloderma vittatum
AATATTTTTCCTTTGGCATTGCAAGGCCTCAGCACACTGAGAAGTCAATAAACAAAAACGATCCTCCCCCACAGACTCCACAGCTGCCCACAGAAGTCTTCACTTGTTCTCAAAAGAAGACTCCGCGTACTATAAAGGATGTGTGGCAAAACGATGAATTTAGAGCAACTGTGGGAAAGTATTCCAACTTGGGTGAGTGCTGTTAAACAGTAGGACATAGAAAAATCAGCTGCCAAACACAGCAAACATTTCTTGTTGGAGAGCAAGCACAGACCCTTTCAAGCGATGGAAATGGCCTCTGCAGGATACTCGCGTTGTTCTTTTCACACCGTAGCACCAAGTATTTCTGCCTGCTCTCTTCCTCATATCTGCAAGTTCCACAAAATGTGGAATTTTTAAAACCGCACACGCATTTATGTGCACGCACACAAAATCTTTGTTTTATACTCGTGACCAGACGCTGTGTCATATATACACACACAGGTCTAGCCAGGAGCTGTTCTTTCTGCCACTGTTGCTGTAGCTGGGAGGTCCAAATTAGCAGTGAGCCGGAATGGGCCATTACTGCTTCTGGCAGCAAGAATGAGACAGATCTTGAAAGCTCATGGAACAACCACCAGTCTTGTTTGATACACTATATGGCAGTTAGAGCAAAAATCACTGTAAATTATGGGAGAAAAAGAATGATTCCTCTTGCCTTTTATTTTCTCAGTATTCCTTGTGTTTCACACACCAGTTCGCACCATGCAGTAATGGAAAGATATGTTCCTTGCTTGGTTTTCTATGTTTTCTCTTTATTTGCTAGGACAGAAGCTCAGGATATCATCCTAAGGGCACTTTCTACATAAAGGCATTCCCCATGTTGTTGCCTGTCTCTGACCCCTCTGAATTGTATTTACCTTACTGGTTCCTTGCAGAGCCTCTGTAACGTATGGTACTCTGCGCCTTACACAGCAGTGTGAGAATGCAGGCACTCAAACAGAGAAAAAGCTGCTTTCTGTTTTCCTTTACTTGAAATATTTGAATAAGTCACCATGCTTTCGAAGTAGACACAAATCCCAAATCCTCATTCTATCTCAAACCCTCTTCTTTGAAGGATGTTCTGTGAGTAGATCCCAGTATCTACATGCAACCCCACTCTAACTGTGAGAGTGTAGCGTCTTGTAGCATCCTGGGCTGTTTAACTCAATCCAAGAAGAGTTATTAGTCCATTTCTGCCCTTTAGCCTCTGTCTTCTACTTCCCTTTTTGGCATTGGAACCACCTAAAAATCCCACAGCTTCTCTAACACCTCAAAGGGAAGCTGTAACAACACTGTCATCCCTGGTTGTCTTGGAGATAGGAATGGACTTCAGTGGGCATTGGAGCATCCTTAAGTGTCCCTTGTCCAAGGCACAGCAGCTTACCTGGGCAAGCTAGCAACTGCAATACAGGGCTTTGAGCTACTCACATGAAGGATGGTGTAGAAATTAGTTATTCTATTCACATCACAGATTAAATCAGAAGCTATTTTTGTTATTTAGAAAATAAACTGACAGAATATGATTGGAATGCAGTTTTGATAAGTTTGGTTTAAGGGACCGAGAGCTTTTAGTATTTTTCCCACGGCTGAGAGACAAAGTTATTTATAAAGCAAAATTTTACAGTCAGAAAACATGTGAATATATACATAGAGATGCACACAAGCCTGCATGTATTTCTATGTATTTATACATACATAAGTGTACACATTCATGGAAACATTTGCTAGAAGCATCAAAAATGGATTTGATTATTCAAAATTCTGAGCATCCGCTAAAATTATTGAGTGTCTGTAACTTCCGTTGCCTTTAAGAGGGGAATAAAGATATTCAGCAGCTGCATGTAGGATGCAGCCCACTGCCACTACTGCACAAAGCTCTAAGAAATGTACCGATACACAGATCTCACAGTTTCTGCTTCAAGTGGTGAGAAAATCAATCCTAGACCAAAAGAGCCAGAGGCAAAAGGATAAGATGAAATGTGACTGACAGAGAGACAGCATCCAGTAATGCTCAGTCAAGTGAAAAGGCAAAAAGAACACAGGAATAGTAAAACCTATCCATTTTTGTTTTAATTGGGAGGGGACTTACAGGCAAATTTTGGTGCTCTAGGCAGCCCCTGGTAGGCAAAGCCTATAAATGTGAACTCTGTTTTATTCTGAAGCAAAACATGCAGAACATATATAGGGCTCTTTATATCTAACACAATGCCATGGAAAAATTGGACTCTGATTTTGTGTGACATTAGGATGAAATGAGATTGTCAAATCAAGTCAAAATGAAGCAGCAGGGAAATATTCTTCTGCTTTCTGGTGCCAACATAGTTTTTTAAGACCGTATCCTGTACTTTTGCTTCTCACTGCATTTTGCCCTGCATTGCCCTGTTGTTTGAGGTCTTAAGTATTACAAACGCAAACTACCTCTAAAAGTGGGAAAGGCAGGGCTTCTTCCTTCAATTTACTTCATGCTTTGAAAAGGAATTAAAGTCCCAGAAAGGAACAGGGACCTAAGTTGTTGGCATTATAATCTTAATTGTACAGCTTGCCTTCCTTCTCCACAGCTTCAGTTTACTCATCCGTGAAACGCATTGTCTGCGGCATCCCCTAAGGGCCTATAAGGGATTGAAGGATTTAATGCACACTAATGTATTTGGCTGAAATAACTCCATAATTATAAACTGTTTCTGTGGCAAGAGTAAAAGTTGAAGCATTTGGAAAAATCATCTGAGGTAGAATGGGAAATCCCATTTTTTGTAGCTATTTTCCCCTCTTTAATACTTTCAGCAGTTAAAAGTGACTGAGGAAAAGGAGCGAGTGACAAAGACCTAATCAGTATTAGAAAACATCATGCTGAAGAATAAAACAGATATTGACCCACCCTCCGTGGTAAAAGATCTTGTCTTCTGGAGGCACTGTATTGCAGTAATCCCACTTACCCTGACCACTAACAGATACAGTCAAAATATTTTAGTTCTTTCTTTTTTTACCCACTCTGTTCTCTTAGCTATTTGATCACATTTGTTTGCGGTGGTTTCAGAGGTAACAAGTGAGAAGGTGACCTGTGGTTCACGTCTGATAGCAATGAAATTGGCTTCTCAGTAAAGCATGCTCTTTTAAGGGATTGCCTGCTCTTTATGATTCCTGAGGCTTTGAGGCAATTTCACTCCTATGCAGATGAGAGTGCTGCAGGGAAGGCCAGAATAGCAGAGGAAAGAATTAGGAAAGCTTAAGCATTACAGATGCAAGGTGGAGAGAGCTGGAAGCAAAGCCAGAACAGCTTAGAAGGCAGCCAGCAGAAGATAAATCTTTGAATGTAAATCCTGTTAACTTTTACAGTAGAAGCAGTGGCCCTTTACATGGGTCCTGGCGAAGGAAATGCTTCCTAGGGGTTGAGTTCTACACAAATCCTCCCGTATGTAGACTGATTTAGTGTTCCAAGGACCACCGGATGTGGCCTTCACACCATGCATATCTTTCGAAGCGTAGTGTCTAACAGGCAGTCAGTGACTTCAGAATCAGAAGCTCAAAAATAAAATTAAAAACCAGAGGACTTAGAGGGATTTAATTCATGAGTAACCATTTGTTTATATTTGGCCAGACAGCACCAGTCTCCTTCACCAAATGGGTTCAACAGTCTGATGCGGTAGGACAGTCTCGCAGCACACACACAACTGAAAGCAACAAAATGCCACCAAAAGCATTAGACTAGTTTGTTTCACATACTCTCAAAACACTGTGCTCAGCTCACACCAGAACAAAGCCAAGTTAAATGCAGGTTGGTATTGTCAGCCATACCAGCACTGCCTGGCATGGCATTGCCACCTGTCATGGCTTTAACCACCTTACAGTTTGCCTTGGTTTTGCAGGTACTCTGCTGTAACAGTCTGGTCTACTGTTAGAAGGTGAAGGAGCTAGAGAAATCTGAGTAAAGCTCCTAAAGGTCCTCACATAAAAGAAAAATACTCCCCAAACCTCCAGTTAAACCTATTGGGCACCAGAATTTCTGTTGTTCCTGCATACTGTCTACTGTGAACTCCGAATTCACGCTCCCAGCTATGACAGTTCTGCTCATGAGCAGACAAAAATGGGAAAGGCAGGTGTGCGTGAGAGAAGATTTTTTTTTTGTCTTATCTGTCCATAGGAAGTCAGGACTGGAGAGCATATTTGTCCCTACAGGGCTCTAGTAGTTCTTGCTTTCTTGGCCATAGGCTGGTACTGCCATGCTTCTTGACTGACATTTTGCCCCTGACTTGTGTGGAGCCACAGAAGCACGAGAGAAGTTGGCAGTGCTAGGGCAACCACTCACTGTTTGTTATCTGAAACATGAGGGCACTTAAACGAAATGAAGTAAACATTTTAGAGATAAATAAGTAAGGATAAGTGAAGTTGAAATATAGAAGGAAAGGAGTTGATGTAAGGGTTTCAAGATTCGTTTAGAAACTTTATAGTGTGTTGGGGTTTTTTTAATAGTAATTATTAGCAACAGGCTCTGAGTTGGTCTCTGACCATCCCTGTGTCTTGAATCACGCCCACCTAATTTTCCCATGCCACCTCACCTGGATTGGGTAGATGTTACTGTTCATTCTCAACAGTTTTTATCCAAGCTGTCTGTGTGAGTGGAGCTGTGCAAATGTAAGTCATTATTCTCCAAACGTTTGTCCTTAAGGCAATAAAGAGAAAGCCACTGCTGGGCTCCAGTGTAACGAGATGTTAATAGAGCAGTGGGTGAATGTAAGTATAAGTGCAGCGGGGGTTTTGCTGAGGAGTTCAGTTGACAAAAGAACTATAAAAATGTGGAGCGCTCTGAACTGAACTGAAAGTTGAAATAAATTTTTTTTTCAGTGATGAAGGTGTCATTAAATAGCCATGTTTTCAAATCTATGCTTGCTGTGGAGAAGAAGGTCCTGCTCTCTGTTCTGCAGTGACGGGATTTCATAGTCCCAGAAAAATAATGGGGTGAACAAGTCATGGTGTGACTATGAAAAATAGTCTAAGGCAGGAGAATAAATTAGAATGTTATTCTACTTTTTAAAGCAGAAGCCTGTCACTTCATTTAGTGTAGCTGTAACTGAAAAGCACAACAATTTCAAAGAGTCAAAGAGTTACCTTAGTTAAAAAACACAGGACTTGATTGACATGCTTGCTTCTGTACAACTGCTGTATGTTTTGGATATCAAACTTTGCAAGCTCCATCAGTCCACCAGCACAGTGTGCAACTGTGTGTGTACATGGTCATTCTGACAGAGTTCACCTACCGCTTCCATATCCCTACCCAGTCATAGTGGAAGTTGCAAGGGAACACCAACTGGATACAAAAAAGCAGGGCATAGTTTTATCTTTGAGAGCTGTTAGGCACCTACAAGGGACTTCGGTGCTGCTAGTACTGCTGTCATATCTGGGACCTGATGGCACCCTGGGACCAGTGTTGCTTTATCTGCTTCAGCCTGGCAGTACAGCACCGACAGTCTCACAGCTTCCACAGGCTCAAAACAGCCTGGGCAAAGATCTGCGTTGGGTTTCCTTTTAAGAAGTAGAAAGCTGCTAATGAGTTAAATGCTCTTCTCAGCCCAGAACCAGACCATGTCTTTGGGTGCTCAGTCCCATACAGCCTCTGGAGCTTTTTAAAGCGCTTTTTTTTTTTTTTTTTTTTGTAAGGACATTGTGACTGTAGCCGTGAAACATCACAGTTCTGCAAGAACTATAGAAAAGGATATAGGTCTGAAGAAAGGAATGGATGTGGAGTAAGAAACACAGGCTAGAAAATGAGCTGGTACTTGTACTAAAAAAGGAGCTTCTCTAATCTCTTCTTCAAGGTGATAGCATCACCTTTTATCACGTGGTACAGCTTGCTAGGATGCAGCTTAGGGTCTGGGCCAAATGGCATCTGTACGCTTGGATCCTGGGACTGCAGTGAAGTTACCAGTGGCACAGTACTCCCCCTCCCTCCTACCCCAGGAGACACAGTGCATGCCTTGCCATCTGTTTCCATGGGCCACTAAATCAGTTTCCAGAGAGATCTCACCTGGAGAGAATGATGTGGAGATGTCCACGTTTAATCAGGCTTTCTGTAGAGCAAAGCTCAGTGAGCTCACAGTGAAGAAGGTGACAGACACCAGGAGGCATGGAAGGGCAGAGAGGTTACCCTTGCTGGGTGGCTGACTTCTTTCCCTCTGGGGGAAATGTCTGTAGCAGTGGGTCCACATAGGGTGCACACAGCTGTAATCTCAGCAAGGACAAATGTCTGAAAGAGAAAACAAACACAGAATTAAGCTGGATAAAAATGCAACTGACACCACATGAAGCTAATCACCCTCTGCAGCTGTTGTGGTTTGGAAGGCAACCAAATTAAAGGCTTTTGAGAGGTTTTACTTTTGGCATTTTCCTCCTCTAACACTAACCTGCTTCTGAAAGGAGGGTCCCACTTTCTGTCAATCACAAGGAAAAAAATTAGGTCTGTGAGTGTATGTGCAAAGCAGGTATCTAATTTACATGCAAAATCAAAATAATTGCAAATGCAAATTGAATCATGGCTGCTGAAGGTAGCTAAATTTAATCATACGTATACACACATAAATATGTGTGATTTTTGCAAAAAAATTTTGCCTAGTCTGACCTTTTGTATATATCACGAGACCCTTTGTCCCAGTTATGCCATCACTCTACAAACAGCAACCCATGGCAGAACTATATACACGTACACACCAATACACGCCCTAAAATATCTTTGCTACTCAGAATCAGACCAAAGATCTCTCTGATCCAGTGAATATTTAAGAAAGATACCTAAAATCAGTTTGTTCTATCCTAAACTGGAAGTTGTACAAGCCTTCTGTAGCTTTTCTCTATGAATTTGGCTAGTCCATTTGAGGATCTCTAAGGAGCCCTACCTGACCTGCTCAGCCTCCCACAGCAGCACATGCCATAACACAGAGCTCTGCCTTGTAGGAAATGGTTCTTTGGATTCTCTGAGCAGGGCACCCACGTTTTTTTGTCCCCTTTGCCACTTCCCAGTCTTCTGACAGTTACGCAGCAACATTATGCAATCTGTAAAGCTACCCTGTGTATTCCAGTTGACTGTATTTTACTAATGAATGTTTTATGAACCCTCCAGAGTGAGTTAATTCCTTAAGCAAGGAATTTGCTATGAGCCTTTTAAGGAAAGGCTTGAGTCTGGGAACATCAGGAAATGTCTCCATAGTGAACAACAAGGTTGCTTTAGCTTTTCTGTAATGGCTACTTTTACACTTAGTAGCTGTAGTAGAAATTACTCACTAGTCATAACCAAATAAACAAGACTCACTCTCCTTGAAACAGAAAATAAAACTTAAAATTCACACAGACTCCATGGAGCTAGGACTTCAGGGTCTTGCATTACCAGCTAAGCACTCCACTCAGTATTTAACATACAAAAATGAGAGGAAGTCTCTTTACTACATAAAAAGGAGAGTCTGTTCACTACCATCAAACATATTTATTGATTGGCAAATAGATAAATTGAAAAATCTAAATTTAATTTAGCCAGAGGAGCACAAGTGCACATTTGTCATGCATGAGAAATATTACTTAAAATTGAAGCCTGCTATTACTTGAAAATAACCATCCAGTATCTATCTGATCTACAGTCAAGAAACAGAAGGAAGATATGTACCTCTGGGAAATAAGGATATAGCTAATTATTTTCTTGCAAAAAGTGTATTTCATTACTATGCAAGTAACTTGCTTGATAAAACAAAGAAACGCAGTAATTGAGAGCTTGTTTATTTATTTATTTAGGACTTACAACTAGTATTCTGCAAAAATTATAGTAGGTTTTTGTTTTTCAGGTTACGTGCATAGTCTCTCAAGTTAAACACTTATTAGTATGAAAAACTGTCCAGAAAACATTAAACAATGCTTCTGAATACAAATCATTTCATGAATATGTAAATCATGCCTCAATGTGACACTTGGCTTGTCTGAGAAGCACTGATAGACTAAAAAAAAATTAAACTCCATCAAGGATGAGGACAACTTAATACTTTCCCAGTGTTGAAGACAGAACTGAATTTTAATGTCTGTATAATATGTTTCAATTCACAATTAAAACAAAGCATCCGTAACCTGCCATAAGCATGGTCAAAGACCAGTAGTAGCGGGGGAGGGGGGAAACAACAAGATCAGAGCAAGAGGTAGATCTAAAAGAGGTTGGCACGTTCATTTCCAACAGTAAACAGATAAACTAGCTTTGCCTCTGTGTCCCACCATGGTCTTTGGTGGCGAAACATGCCCAGCAGTTGCTGAGGCCTCCAGAACATGTTGTGATTCTGCATGAGGCTGCCCAACCTGGAGCTCTGCTCTCCCAAACTGCTTCTCCTGACCCACTCAGAAACTCTCCCGCTGGTGCATCCACACTGGCTTTCATGAGGAGAGAGCCACAGGATGCGAGAAGCAGCTTAAGTCTACAAGTTGTGCGACGGCAGTATGATGCAGGGCTAGAGCTCCTGAAAAGCCCCGCGCTTGGCGAGTCTAATGAGCTTGGATCCATGCCACGCTAACAGCAGCCCCTCAGATTCCAATTACACCAGAAAATGTTTGCATCTGCCTCAGAGGCTGTTTAAACGTGTGTGTGTTGTCAAGCTCTGCGTTAGGTAGCTCGGGGAAGACCTGCTCCTGTAACTGCTTTGGGTTCCTAAGAACCTTCAGTGCCAGAGCTTGTGCAAGTTTGCAGTGAGCACTTGGTCCGCTCCTCCTGTCTCTTCCGGCTTACCTCAGCCAGTTATGTTAAAGCACTTTACAAAATACAGGGGAGCAGCAAGGACATCATCACACAAACACAATAATCAAATGCCAATCAGAGGAAGGAGAAAACTATCACACTGGATAAGGGGGCAACCAATCAACTAGATTAGGAGCATCGGATTGGTCTATTAGTTTGGAAATAATGAGAACAGATGTGTTTTCCTGAAGCTGAGTGTGGGCACTGCTTCAAAGAGCTGAGTGAATGTGTCCTCCCAGAAGAAGCTGCTGGGATCACAGAGGCAGTCAGTGGTTGGCCCAGTGGGTCATAGGCTGACTGTGAGGCAAACTGACTTCAGGAAAAAAGAAGAGCTACAACTTTTAATTATTCTTCAGAAACAAATGGATGGAAACCAAGCGTAGTAGCCAGATCTCCTTCAAGCTCAACTTGTCTCTCACTTATATCCATTTTAGCATCCAATATAGTCCAACAGGAAGCAATGTTCAAGGCTTTTATAACCACAGAATCACTTTGAAAGTATATAAAAAAGACATTTTCCTAGTCAAGTCTTGCTGAACTCTGAGCCAGATTCTTAACCAGGTCTTTATTATTTCTGTGTTCAAAAGGCGTTTCTATCTTCCTCAATTTAGAGCTAGCTATGAAATTCTCTAATTCTCTTTATTTCATCTTGGGAGTCACTACAGAGGTGCAGTAAGATGCAGATGCATTTCCAAGAACTGACAGGAAGGAAAGTCAGATAAGCAATGAAAGGTCCCTTCCTAGCTCTGAAAGACAGCTGAAACCCACTCTGCATAGAAGAACGTTCACTCAGAAGGTACATATTTCAACCAGCTTACATTCGTGTCTAAAATAAGTTAAAGCAAATTCAAACAGCTTCTCCCCCCAAATGAGAGTGTCCATAGAACCACCCCAGAGCTCCATGTTCCCTCACTGAGGTTTTGTATTGCTGCATCTGTGAGCTCAGCATGGTTGTGAGAACTGGGGACTAAATGACTTGTTTTTGTATTTCTTGGCACGTTCTGTGGACTTGCATCAGCGCCAGGGTCTGCAAAAGGCATAGCACAACAAAGAAACAAGCCCTGTAAGGTACGTACAGCTGGTGTTGGGTTATTACACAAGGCTCACACAAGCTGCAAACAAACAGTCTCTCCAGAGACATCCTGAACATGATAGTGGCTGCTAATGGGAAAGGGTGAGAGACAATATTCCTCATCATTAATCTTCCACATTGGTTTTTGGCAAGTAGAAAGGAGAAATTCAATAAACCCGTCAAATCTTCATGCTGAACGTGTCAATTCAAGCTAGAGTAAAATTTTCTGTGAATGAAATCAAGAGTTCACTGCCTTTTTGCACTCAATATTTTGAGCTTAAATTTCAGACCAAGCCAATGATCTTTTCTCTGCTACTGTGCGAGAGAGTGGTTTGATGCTAAACGGAACACTTGATACTTCTTTGTCACCCCTTTGGTTTGCTTGGTGTTACTTACAAATGCTTTTGGGTGTCTCTTACATTGAATTAACTTGTGCAAAGAACAAACTTTAGATGCTCTAAGTAGAAGATATGAAAGGTAACCATGCTGGTTCCTTCCCCTAAAACACAAGGGTCCATACACGGATGTTCTAGAGAGAACCTCAGCAGCAGACTGCTGGAACTCGTAAGCGAGATTTATAGCAAAGGAAGCTTACTCAAACATAATCAAATATCACCATGCAATCCGAACATATAAACTGCATACCATGTGTCTTTAGATGGGACCAAATCCAAACATTTAGGTGGTGAACTAAAGTCAGGGCAGTATTTGGGCCAGAGGACTTGCTGAAAAGAAACATGCGCAGCCTCCTGACACCCTCCGTGAGGGACTGCTGTCTCACCTCTTGCTCTAGTACCCAAGGGAACTTGGGAGGGAATGAATCCCACCACAGTCAGATTATTTTCTGGGCATGGGCCACTGGATAATGACTCAAAGCCAGGCCAGGTGAGCATATGTCAGCAAGATGTCTGAGGTGAGATCTATATATACGTGATGAATGGGAATATATTTCCTCTTTGACCTCAGTAAACCTGAAAAGAATCATAGAATCATGGAATGTTTGGGGACCTTTAGAGATCATCTAGTCCAACCCCCCTGCCAGAGCAGGATCCCATAGGGCAGGCCACGCAGGGATGCATCCAGGCAGGTTTTGAAAGTCTCCAGAGAAGACTCCACAACCTCTCTGGGCAGCCTGTGCTGTATTTATATACATTAATAAGATGCCCTCTAAGCCTTCTCAAGACTAAACAGCCCCAGGTCTCTCAGTCTCTCTTCACAGGAGAGATGTTCAAGTCCCTTAACCCTCCTTGTAGCTCTCTGTTGGACTCTCTCCAGTAGGTCCCGGTCTCTCTTGAACTGAGGAGCCCAAAACTGGACACAGTATTCCAGGTGTGGTCTCACCAGGGCAGAGCAGACGGGGAGAAGAACCTCCCTAGACCTACTCGACTTTCCTCACAAAACACCATGAAGTCATTTAATAGTGTCACATCCCATTATGCATCTTGTTGAGATATCCAGAGGCTTGTATTTTTGTGTGGTTATTTAAAAATGTCAGCACAAACAGGCCATCGAAAATTAATACAAAAGCAAACAGTTTTATTCTCAGCAGGCCTCAGTCCTGTGGTAATTGCACTTCTAGGAAAACCAAAAAAATTACACAAGGGCCTTAAAAGCAAAATGAAATTGGAAGTTTTTTCCAGTTACTAAGCTGGAGTTTTGCTTTTGCATTCATGTGAATGGAAAAAACACTTTATACATAGTTCTCAGTCTAGGTGACCAGAAACCTTACACAGATAATAGCTTATTGCTTCAAAATTGCATTGCAAGTATGTCTGACTTTTTTTCAGTACACTTTCTGGTGATTCAGTCAAGTCATTCTGTATCCTGCTTTTAACCCTGTGAATGCTCTGTCTTGAAAAAGAACACATGTATATCCACTCTAAACTATAAAGGAGTAAGTAGCATTTTTTTTTTTGTCAAGGACTATATAAGCTTATAAAAATTTTAGCAAGCCATGTATTAACCATGTACCATGGAGTTACCTATTAATAATAAGGTTATGTGAATATGAAAAAAGTCCATCCCATATAGAGCCAAAGCCATCCTTATTTGTGGAAATTAAAACATAAAGACGGTGCAGAATTGCTCAAGCAGTTACCAGAGTGAAAAACATGCCAATTACACTTGTGATCAAAGCTTTCCGTCAAAGCACCAGTCTGTAGGGCAGTGCAGGTAGACGAACCAAAGGCAGAAAAAAATACACGTATAAATTCTGGAAGTATAGTTGCCAAAGCATAGTGATAACCCAAAGAAGCTCCTTCTTTCCCTTTCTGTGCTGAACTTATGTCTTCCGGAACTAGTCAGCTCAGGAGATTTTGCTCCATTATCTCCAGTAGACTGTCATCAGGCAAAACATATGCTAAATCCACTGTCTGGCAGAAGAAAACTAACCTGCTGCATGGAAGACGTACACCAATATTACAAGATCTTTTAGGAATTTGAATCAGCCAAGGTGCTCATGCAGTAATACAATCTTTTTTGACGTAGTGTCACAGGCAAAATGCATTTCAGGACCAAATTCTAAAGTAGCTTCACCTATCACTAGATCATGTGCAGTTAGAACTGTACCAAGTTGTCAAGGGATTTAAGGACTAGGAAAGTGTGGGCAATAAAAAGATACTGCTGGAATGAACCAGGGGATATTATTCCAGTGCTCATCAAATGTCTGCCAGGCTTAACTGAAGGACTTTGCTCTGCATATCTCTTAAGACCACACTTCCAAGTTTTGTCTTGCTTTTCCTTCATAAAACCATCTCTTAAATCCGCTAAGCTGGGCAAGGCTCTGATCTCATGATGGCAGCATAAATGTAATGATTTTTCCATTCACTTTGGAAGAGTACCTTGGATTTACACCAGCATAGCATCAAAGCAAGGGTACAGCACATGATATTTTGGTATCGCATTTTACAGTAAACTGACAAGTAATTTAAGGACTGAAGTCTGACTACTCAAATCAGACACCACAACTAAAAAAATACATCTATGAAAGGCACAAAATTGAATTAAATACTAGATGAGAAGTTTGTCTGAACTGAGGTACACCTTTCCTATTTGTCCATACCTAAGACAGTGCAGTAAGGTAAAAAAACGTGTTATTTAAAAAGCATCTACTAGTGTGTTTACCTAAATAACGTCATTTTACTGCTCCAGCAATTTATTTCTTATACGCAGTTCCTGTATAACCATAACTATATCGGGATTATTGAGACATTGCAGAGTGATTGAGAGCTCTGAGGTTTTGGGTTTGTTTTCTTCTTAATCATATTGTTTCCTGAAGAAGGATGAATCCTGAAATTCAGATCAATCTAGGTGATGGAGGAAAGAAAGAAAAAAAAAAAAAGAAAAAAGAATGCAATACAGAAATCACTTTGGAAGCATAACCTGAGCAAACGGTCCAAAACTCCTGAGACTGTCTTTTTTATTCCCTTGGAGAGTTACCTTTACATTGGAAAGTGTACATTTTGTGGTTGTTTATATACACTCAAGGGAGGGCAGGAGAAGGACAGGATATATGCACTTTTTCACTTTAAAACCTTGGAAAAACTGCCAACGGGTTATCTGGACCAGCTAGATAATGCTTAGGAAAAAAAATCTTTGACTTTCACAAGTCCAGACCATTAAAGAAGCAGTCCATAAAGGTGGCCAAAGATGATAGCTTAGTAATTTCCTGGGGTTATTTTTAGAATTTAAGATTAAGACATTTTACAGAAAACCTCCAAGAGAGAGTTTAGTTTCGTTTGCAGTCATGCTGGGTTGTTATCTAAGGAGAAACAATACCTCAGATGCGTAGCTCAGCTCTTCTCCTAATAAAAACTGAAAATGAGACCTGAAGGCCACCACAGCAGAAAGGGTTTAATTTCATTATTAGATAGGAATCCAAGTGCATTAGTAATTTCTTTTGATATGGTTGTTTCAGAATTAAACAACTCTAGAAAGAAAATGGCCTTGTAAAAGGTTTTAATTAAGAAGGCCAAGCATGAAAGAGAAGAATGAAAAGCAAAAGTTGCTGAGTTCCGTGAAAAGAAGGGGTAGGATGTACATAGCCTCCACAAAGTGATCAAAGCAAAAATGATCCACTCTTTTCCTTCGGTGTAAGTTAAAGTTACAAAGCGTAAATCCCTGAAAGCATATGGGTCACAGCACAAACATGAGAAACAACATTTTAAGTGACTACCCTAGAGAGCCACTGAGCAACTGCAGCCTTTTAAAGTCTCTGCAGAATTAAAACACACTGAATACACTGCTTACTGTCACAATAAGCAACAGAATGCTAAATTATTTTCAGAAGATACCATATCAAAAGCAATGTAATGTAAAATAGGTGATGCTGGATCTGAATCCAATGGGTCTGATACTGTGAAGCTCAGTGTCCACACCCTTTCTGACTGTTTAACGGAAAATTTGCCTCAAAATGCCTTTGGCTGTAGAAAATTTGTCCTAGTTTCTCCTTCAAGAGCATAGGCTCAGTTTCTGCATATATATAAGAACTTTTATTAATGTTTCAGAAAATTATAGTCTCGAAAAAATAAACCATTTCAAGAGGTACTCGGAGATTGTGCTTCTGGTGCTTCTCTTGGGTTCAGGGCAGCAAATCAAGAACTATTTTTCTTTCACTTACCAACTATCTGCTCCACACTTCTCTGTATAGCTCCTCGACTCCAAAATATTGCAATTTATTCCCTTTGTAATAAGCCTGAACATACTCACAGCTCCTTGCAAATCCATTAATGTCAGCTTCAGATGTTGGTTTGCCAGTGGTACTGTATCTGGTCTTACTAACATCACGTAGATAATTAATCTCCAGGCTAAGAAAGGGCCCCCTCCCCCCGCCCCGGCTTTTTTGAGCATGATTTAGCAGAACATACATTTAAACCTGCTGTATATTAACTCCTAAACACTCTACAATCAATTTTGTGAATTCTACCCATCTTATGGGAGATGATGTATCTCATTTGGAACACAAAGTGATATCTTTCATTTGTCATGTTTAAAAAGCTTTTGGAATGATGATTAATTAACATATGGAACATACAAGCTGGCATGATCAAGTGAGCTACAAAAATGGCATGAAGGATTTTCTTTGTGCCAATCTCAGCTTTTCAAAAAAATCTCGCATCAGTGAATTCAATGAGTGTAACCACTGCCTTCATCTCTAAGGATTACTAATTCCTTACAGTGCTATGTCTCTATTTGGTTATCAATATAAACGAAGGGAACTGAGCTCATATGGTATCTGCTGGCATTTGCCCCGTCAAAGAAGAATCTCTTTTGATGATACCCAGACTACAACTATTCAAACTCAAGGAATCGTTCAACTTCTGCTCAGCTCGACGTAAGAAGGATTAGAGCAACTGTCTTTGTTTGCTCACATCTGGTAACTGGTCACAAGTTCAGAGAACTTTTTCATACATAAAGTTTTGTCAAGATAGAGAAAAGTCCTTCTCCTTATAGACTCGAAAGAGAAGCACATATGCATACCAACAAAACACACACACAAAAAAGAAAACCCAACAAAAACCACAACGCAATCCTCTGTCCTCTAAATAGACCCAAGTCAGAGACAATCCAGGCTCTAGAAACTATTGTTAGAAATTCATTGTATCACTTAGCAGCGCTTTTGTTGTGGGGGAAGGTCGCTTTCATTTTAGTTCAAAAGAGTCTCTTTTTCATCTCTATATGGAACATAAAGATTTTTTTGCATATATTAATATAAGTAATAATTTCTAGTGGGCTAGCTGAAAATGATACAAAATAAGAAATCCGTGAATCAGATTTCTGGTTTGGAGAACAGTAAATTTTTCTTTCGACCTCTGATCTTGCCTGTAATTTGCATCCTAAAAACCTAGTCTTTTGTCTGTGGAATTAGAGCAGCTTGAAATAAGGATAAGCCTAGACTCAGGAACCCTATTCTCTTCCTTGCATTTAATATTTTAGCCAGCTTAAACTCTCTGTACAGTGAAGGGAGAGAGGATGCAGTTGTGTTTCATGCACTATAGGTTGGTATTTTTTCCTATTTACAGGTTATATTATCTGATATTTTTAGCTATGACAGCACTTAAAGCAAGAAATACTCCTACTTTTAGAGTTTACTTGATTTCCCTCCTACACTGACATGTGGAGGAATTACAAACTTGACATGTGACAGAGAGTGGAACTTCCCTGTATTGATTCAGCATGTCCAGGGATGATATAGGTGACGATGATGAGGTGACACTGTTGAGGACAGGAGTAATGTGTAGACCTACACACTTCTGTATCTCCACTTCATGAACTGTTTTACATAGTAAAACAACTTTTAAACAACTGAAACTATTCCTTGATGTTGTTTATGTGCTTCATTTCCTCTATGGTATTTTGGAAGGTCTTACAAACTATTACCTTCTCACAATGTGCATCACAGAGATTGATGTTTAGTATTTATGTGGCAGTATGTTCTTTTTACTAGTCTGGAAAACTTAGGCTGTGATTCTAAGTTAGGAGATAGTCAGGTAAGTGCTGTAAGCAGATGACAAGTCAAATCAGTGGAATCCACACAGCATCTACTGAGAAAACACACATTTGAAATCACTAACACAGTGCTTATTTACGCACAGAAATTATTCCGTTTTAGTCTCTGTGTAGGAATAACAGCAAAGAAGAGACTTCATTCCAGCTCTGAATATGCGCATGTAAAATTATTATGTTACTAGGGAATGGTATGTTAAGGCACAAAGCACTTCAGGATTGTTTATATGGCAAAATGAACATAAGGTCCATTGTCCTTTCTTTCTGACTTTAGCTCATACATTTGAATTATTTCTCTGATATTTTGCTGCACTCTTCAAAATCCTTTGAAAGTAAGAACATTGTTGGAATATGTCAGATAATAATAGAATCACAAGCAACAGTCAGTGAAGGGGGCGCGGGTGGGCAGGAACAGAAAAATCCCATTGTCTAATTATTAAACCTATTCACCAAACTTGGGAAGATGTCAGAACACTTAAAACTTTCATCCGAACAGCCGTGCTGTAATTAGGGAGCTGCTATAAGAATTGGAGAGAGAAGACAACAAAATGAGAATCACAGATGCTGGGGACAAAAAGGGCCATTTAAGCAACCAAATCCCGTTCCCCACGATTCCCCACCGGGACTTCACAACTGCCTAGGTGGCAGCAGTTGCAGAATGGACAGGAAGAACTGGGAGAGAGACCTTTGAAGAGGAAATATTTCAGACCACTTAGATGCAGCTCAACCTGTTTTAAAGAGTAAGTGGGAGGCAGAGTGTTGTGTTAGTTTTTCTGTACACTGAAATAGTTCCTCAGATAACAATGAAGTTTCTTCTGCCCTTCCATTGGGGTGAGATTTTCCCCAGCAAAGAGATAAACGATGATAACATTAAGCAACAGCAATCAGTTTATCAGTGATCTCTTTGATTAATTCCCAAGGCTTACCAGACGTCATGGTAGATCACGCATTTTGCGTTTATGGTGCAATTCTTAAAGCCCATCTACTGGAGCTAAGTGATTACATGGGAATCGTAGCTTTCATTAAAGACTTTAAATGAATTTCCAACCATGATAATTGCAATTTAAGAAGTTTGAAAGCATGATCTTTATAAGTTGCACCCCCAACAAGCCCAATAGTATTTTTAAAATTATTAGAGCCTAATTTCTGAGATGTGCATGTTGGGGAGGGCCTAGTTCATGATTTTGAAATTCAAACACTGAAGCTCTTTGGCTACGTTGCCCCATTTGAGATGACTTTTTCTTTCCTATGTATAAATTTAGACTATAGAACAGCAATTTTTGAATTTATTTTCACTTTGAAAACAGTTTCATGCTTATAAATCTATTCATGTTAATTAAAAAAATAAGTTAAATCTAAATCAAAGACTCTTTTATAACCATATAGTGTATCGTGGTCTCTTACACAATATGCTACAGAGTACCTGAGTAGAACTCATTGATTTTTTTCACTTAGACAACATGCCTGCTACAGAAGGGAGTGTCCTAACACAAACATATATGGCCATTAGAGGACTTAACTGAACACTGAATTCTGCCTTGCAGGTCCACTAGATTACTGGTGCAAGCTACTTCTCATTCTTCTGCTTGCAAATGGCGATCCCTTTGTCTCTTGCTTACTGTTTAATCATTATATTACCTTTAATCATTATATCATATTCTCAGGGAAAAGTCTGTCTTCTATTTGTGTATGGCAGCTAACAGTACATTTAGTCCTTAGATACAGCTGCCACACAAATCTTAGAGCTATGCTTCTATGGGCATTTGTACACCTGTTCTATTTTTGGATACAAAAAGTGAATTCAGATTCACATATAATTCTATTAGGAAGAAAAAAAAAGAAGCCAGGGAGTGCAGGTAGTGACTCAGGAGGACATTCTTTGAATATGAACCATGATTTTGAATAATGCTTTTACAGTCTTCCAAAATTTTGTTTGCTATTCCTTAGAGCAAATATTTACAGAAATAATAGTAGGATCTGCTAGGAACAGCACAAAATATTCTCAGCGTGATACTGCAAGAGCAGTAGGAACTTCCTCAAAGCATTTTTGTGTGTACCTCCAGCTAAAGACAGATTGTTTACACTGGAAACAGCCTCATTTAGGATTTCAAAGAAAATTCATCATCAGAAGGCAGTGCAGAAGAAACACTCACTTGAGCCTCCAATAAGCCAGCAAACGTCTCTATTTGTGTGCATTGAGAAGAGCATCTTACGCTGCATCATTCAGGAGGGCAGCGCCCAATGCATAACCGAGGGATGAAGCACTTATTATGGCAATCTGGACTAGAAATGAGATGTCTTGCTATACACTCAAACAGAAGATACAGGATTTCCATGTTCCTGATGCCCATGGAACCAAGCCTCATGCAACAAAGAGCGGAAGAAGACGTAGCGAGAGAAGAATCAAAAGCCATCCACAAGAGCAGCAGTTCTGCAGGCCTGCTCATCACAGAAAAGTTTTCAGTGCAGTTTTGCCAGCGAACTGCTGTGTTTTGGGACTGCGATATCTGGGATTCTTGCTGTGGTCCCTTAGCCTGCTCCCGTGTCTGGGAGAAATCAACATTCACATTTCAAATGCCCCGTGTGGCTTTCATGAGGTACAGAAAAGCTGGTTGGTAATAGAGAATGCAAAGACATAACAGTATCCAAATTTGGGGGTTTTCTTCAGTTTGCCTGTTTCCATTCCTACCTACCTACCAGTTATTCTGGTTAAGAAATTGATCCTTTGTCAACTTTTCATGCATGCCCTAAATGAGTTTGGTCCTCATGGTGTTTGAAGTAATTAGGCTGGAAGTATTGCACACTTTTCTGTGAGCCTCTGAGGGCGAGAGCTGCTGAAACTATGTAGCACAGTACATTTGGCAGAGCAAATGATCCACTGCTTTAAGAATGATATTTTGGTGCAAAGGCTTCAGACAGCAGGTGCAATTCTGCAAATATTAAATATTAACCCTTTGATATGAGAACAAGCAAAAGAGTGAACTCCTGTGCATGTCCCTCAAAGTGGTGAAGAACGTAGAGCTCATTGTGCACTGAATACAATAATTTATTGGGCTGAATTCTTTTCTTTAAGACAACGATTACTGTGAGGTTGACAGCTTCTAACTTCATTAGAAGTTGCAGCTGCTGCTATCATTATTCTGATTAGTTACCTTGAATTGCTTTGCAAAAGACAATTATCATTACAGCTTCTCTATCACAAGGAGGAAGTGGCTCCTTATGGCAGAACTGAATTAGAAAACAAACTAGAGCATGAAATAAGGGGAAGAGAGCGAGTGTGTCACATACTAGAGAGAAGCTGATCACACCTTCCTGGACTCAAGTATTTTAAACAGAGGCTATCACACTGAAAGACAGGAAACAGTTGAACAAATGATGCAAGCTACCACTAATAGATGCTAATGCTAATCAAGTGAAATGATCCTGTAGCTGATAAGAAGGATTTATTTCTGATAAATTACCCTGGTCTTGAACTCCCCACCAGAAAAAAAATCACAAAAACCAGTCTGTCAAATGCCTGAGGAGCTGCAGTACCACAGGCCAGTGATGTATCAGATCCTTGCACATTCTACCCAGCTAGGAGTTTGGGAATTCTCCGTGATCATTAGCTTATGCCTTTCCACTTGGGTCTTCATGAAGCGAACAGTGGGTGCATGCTAGGGGTTACACAACCTGTGAGGCACAAGGCTGTGTTTGCCAGTAGTTCATCCATTACTGTGCAGCATTCGTTTCCTCCTTGCTTTGTCCTTCTTATGCCCCATACTCTCCACCAGGTCCACACACCTAAACTCGTTTTCCCATTCATTTCTTCCCACTCACAGTATTTGACTTGAGATAACAACCTGGTTTGGTAAGGTTAGTGTCTGTGCTGCCACAAGCTATGCAAGACCACAGGTGGCCGTGAAGCAGGAGTGTAGGAGTGGCACAAAACCACTGAGTTCACCACTGCCATTTTGATGGACAAGAGACCCCGGCCTGGACAGACATTTTGACTGAAATCAAAAGAGAACATGAGGACAGAGATTCTGCGGGCAAACATAAAAAAAGATGTCATTGTGGTTTGAGCAGGCATTGTGCATTGTAATTTTACTGGACACTTAATACTCTCCTGTCTTGTTTCCCAACATTGACAGAGGTTTGTTAATGAAGTAAGAGGAGATCATAGCAAGCAGGGAGGCATAAGGCTACAACGTTGGACAACTTTCTAAGCACTTGAAAAGAAGAAATTGCCTGTTATTTAGGTAGAGAAAGTAGAGAACACTTGGAAATGGCATGAATAGATGAAGGCAAAAATGACTAAGATGACTGACAGGATTAACAAGAGTGATTGGGGAAAAGAATAACAGGAGAAGTTTAGGAAGTTTATTCTCTAGGCTGGAAGCTTATGACACGTTCATGTACCTCAGATGACATACTGGAAAAATGGAGCATTGCATCTGTGCAGAAAGAGAACAGGATAAGAGGAAGTAACAGACAGAGGTAGACGTGTCATTGACTTTAAATTAACCATGGAATAAGTAAGAAGTATGAAAGTAAGTAAGAAGTATGTAAGTATGAAGTATGTAAGAAGTATGCAAAATAGGAAGTTTTTCTTGTGGAGCATGCCACCACATTGTGGTCATTCCAGATGAATTGCACATCAAAACCACCCATCCAATCAAACAAAGACAATGAACCCGGGAAACTGCCAGAGTATGTCATGAAACACTAAACTACCAACATCAGAAGCTCCCGCTTCACGTCGAAGAAGAATGAGAGACACAAATAGCGCTCTAGTGTCTGTGTTTTGGTCAACAAGTGCTCTTTGGCTGATCTTCCATCCCCAGAAGGAAAGAGAGAAGAATACAAACACCTCATGGCTTGCCTTTTAGTACTGTAAGCACCTGATGCAGAAATATTCAGCAAATACCACAAACCTGTCAGTGAAAAACCCCTCAAATATCTCCCAGTCTAGCACTAGCAACCAATGATAAACGTGAAAAAGTTAAGTCCCTTCCACATTTTATCTTTTCTTTTATTATTTCTCTTATAATTTCTACCACTTTGTTTCTTTTTTAAATGGCCCAACTTTGGCATGATTATCCTTCTTGAGCTAAAATTCTGATCATTTGTATTCCAATAGTGGCAAACACTTTCTCATCGAAGTGCCTCTTTGATCTGCTTTCAGCCTCTCCGACCCCAAATTGACCAAGTTAGTTTTTTACATAGACATCATCCTTCCTTTGATTGATATCCATCTTGTCTTACACATTGCTTATGATTTCTCCAGCTACTTCCTTTCACTCCAGTTATTCAATCTGAACTCAAAGGAGTCAATTTAATTTCCATCTGACAGTTTCATTCTTGTCTTAGCATCTAACTGATACCAAGCTGATTAAATTCTACAATTTGAAGCTAGCCTGCAGCCTTCTGATATCACAAAAATACCCCCAATCTCAAAACTTCATACGTAGTGCCTCTGACTGTATTACTTGGTAACAGACTCATTTCATTCTTTCCAGAAGGTTCCACAGCTCAGTCATATCTGTCTTAACCTGCCTCTCTGCTCAGTCGCTTTTTCTTTCCCTCCCTTACTCCACCTTTAATAGCTGTATGCCTTATTAATGAATAATACCTCACCGGCTAGGAACTGTGACCACAGACAATTCTGTATCTCAATTTTCTGCACATATTATGAATTTAAAAAGTGACATTACGAATTGTTTTCAGGTTCCAAAGTCAAGCACTAAACAAAGAGGAAGTGCTGGAATTAAACTTGCCTGCAGAACCTTAATTTGGCCCTTTTGTGCCTAAGTATTATGATATAGACTTTAATTACATGAACACAAACTATTTTTTCCACATCTAAATGCATAGATGTGCAAATTCTCAAGCAGTTGACTTGATTACAAGTATGCATAATATAAAAGTTCAATAGTCTATTGATATTTAGTCAGATTGCAGAAATTCCACATATTCATTCCAGCAGCTGACTATATTAGGATACTATGCCAAGAGCTGAACAAATGAAGTCAGATTACTGCAAATGACAAGGAGCAAATAGCCAGGAAAAAAAATAGTAGGGCCATAGGAAAAAACAGCATGGTGGATACTAGACAACTGAATTAGGTTCAGCTGAAACAGAGCAAGAATTCTAAAGCAGCTCACAAAAAACATTTAATCTTTCCTCTAGTCCCAGTAAAACAGACTAATCAGCACAGCGGCCACTTCATGTTGGATAACTCCAAAGACTAAACCATAAAAATGGGGTCAAAGTATGTTTGAAATACACACAAAAAATTAGAGGCGACATCTTGGCCTGTAGGTCTTCTTCTGGCTGGAGAAAAAAATAGAAAAAGGTTAATTTCAAGGTTAGAACTAACCTTGTTCTATTTTTTTTCCCCAGAGCCCAAAGCAGAGCTCATGGCCAACATGTCACCTCTAATATTCTTTGCTATCTCAACTGTGAGTTTTATATTAACCTTTTCTCTTAAATTTTGCAGTCGGGATGCTAAGACACTGTGGATTTTGCTGCAGTGTGAAGAAGCTTGGCTTGATCTTTTAATCGCTGGTCAGTGAAGCATAGAGGCTGGCAAATGTTGATGGCAACATTACCACTCTTTTGCACTTTTTGGAGAATAAAACAGGGCAGAGCTGAACTGATAGAAGCTACCTCTGGACAGTAATAAAGTAAAGCAAGGAAAAGCTTTGTTATTCGTTGATTTAGTTTTGTTTTTAATATCTGAGGGAAATAGTTGGAGATACAGAAACATTTTCAGTTACTACCTGGTAAGTGGATAGAGTTCTCTTCTGCTAGGTGCTGCATATATTATGCTCAGTAATTAATACAGAAGTCTGGCCCTCTCTCAGTTTACTGGAGAAAACTCAGAGACCAGACTTCAAGATCTGGCGTGGCAAATTCCATACAGAGCATGTATTGTGTAGATACTAGGATAAGATTGACTGAATCTTCAATCCAAATTTACACCAATCAGTCTTTCCTCTATTCCTTTCCTCTTACCTCTTCTTTCACTCTAACTCCTCAGTTTATTCCTCTGGCTTTGCCTGTTCTTCCAGAAGCAACCCCATTGCTAGAACGAATCTTTTGGGAAAATCATAAAATTATTTGAGTTGGAAGGGACCTTAACGATCTAGTTCCAACTCCCCTGCCATGGGCAGGGACACCTCCCTCTAGACCAGGTTACTCAAAGCCCCGTGCACAGCTTCACCTGTTCCGTGCTCTATATGCCTGGCAAATCACTCTATTCCAATTCACCATGCATTTACCTTCCATATCTATTTTCACCTAATCTTAGGTATTGCTGTGTTGGAAACACTGAAGTAATAAAGCACACTGGTGTGTATGGCTTCTTTTGAAAGATGGGGGATACTGCTTCAGCTGCTCACAGAAGAGAGAAGGGGGGTCTACTTGGACGTTTATAGTCCAAATGAAGGAGACAGTAGATTCTGCCTGCACTTCAACACAGGATATGGAGGTTCAGAACAAAAGACACAGTTTGGTAGGAATGAATTAGAAATACTGTGCAGGAGTGAGAAGAGAAAATTGTCCATGTAGTGTATGAAGGTAGCTTAAAATAAACTCTATCCCAGTAAATTCATCTGCCCCTAGTCATACACTGAGACAAATTCGATTTATTCGATTTTCACTCTCTTCATATCGTGATAAAGCCTTGACTGAAACCAGTGAGCGAGAGGCAGTATCAGTTATCCTGCTTCTGCTCCAGAGTAGTTTCAAGCACCAGGAAAGAATTATGTGTTGTAACTGCATGGCTCATGAGTTCAGTTCCTGGCCACGTGATCTCTACATCAAAATCCGGTTATAACCAGCCTCCATAAAACCACACATCTCTGGAGGTGCCCTTATACTGTACTTGAATATGCTGAAGAAATAGAAGGTCTCTGGGTATCCCAGCAGTGTTGATTTCAGCACCTCCAGCTAGCTCATGTTATCTTAATGCCAGCAATACGGGGGTGCTCTCCTATTCCCAGTTATATCGCTCTAAAAGGTACTTCCAACTTAAAAGCTAGAAGTTGCTCTGCCCAACAGGTTTGCCCATATGAAAATCTAGCAAGGCTTTTAGTATAGACCTGTTGTTTTCTACACTGATATCTTCAGTTACTTCTATATTGATATCTTCTACTGTTTCTTTCAATACTGGTAACTTCAGTTACGTGAGGATATGCAGGTGTCTTTGTTTTCATTTCACACTTGAAACTCCCCATATCCCACCTCATTCAAAATCTGATAGCCAGAGTTAAAAGCATAGCGTCACTGAACCTTTTGCTTTGACAAGCATCACTAGCATTTGCCATGGCATTTTACAGGACATCACACTGGCCTGGAGGATTGCTTGAGCCAACACCACTCATCTCATGATGGTATGCTGTGCTGTGTATAAAACTACAAAATACAATGCAGCATGCATGCCTGAGCCAGACAAACAGTTTGTTGTTTGAGTGAGCACAGTGGGGGATACTCAGTCTTTACCTCAAATTACTGAGCTGAGACATCTCGTAATTTTTCTGTTACATGAGAAAGTCAAGGAGAATTTAGTGTTGTAAATACTCCTTGTGCCTTACGGATTAGAGTGTACAAATGTAGTCCACAGAAAAAAATCCTGCAGGGCAAAGCTGTCAAAAGCAGTGTCACTCCCCTGTTAGTTGCAGAGCCGTGTATGAGAAATGCCAAGGGCATAGCTGGGCCTCCATGTGCTATTAGGGGCTTTTCGTCTAGTGCAATTAAAGCCAGGGAGAAAAGTGATGAAGGTCAGGAAACGAACATTAAATCTTGCTACCTAACGACGTTCCTGTCCTGCACAGAAATATTTCATGGCTGTCCTTATGAAGCCTTACAGCTATGCTCTATTTTGAAATGTGATGTGTTGGGGAGAGCAGCATAAATCAGCTAACAGTAATCTGCTGACAAATGGATTCTTTCTTTATAAGTGACAAAGCAAAAGCAGAAGTCACAGAAATTTAGCTGCGTAAGAGAAAAACCAGGTCTGTGACATGGATGTAGACTAGGTCTGCTCCATTAGCAGCCTGACACTTGTGGTTTTCTATCATTTGAACCACAATTTGATGGCCCTTGGAAGGATTCGAATTTATTCTTTTTTAAAGGAAATGCAGTGAAGACTTCCTTAAGGTTACAGAAGACAGGACGTCTGCAGGCTTTTGTAACTAACTTAGAACTTCAATTCTGACATGATCTCTAAGGTCCCTTCCAGCCTATGCCATTCTATGATTCTGTGTTTGTAGCTGAAGCAAAAGATCTCATAGCATTCAACGGGCAGGTCTGCTTCAGTTAGGAGATATCTCTGTTCACATATAAAGATTGCAGCTGCAAATGGCACGGTGGCAACCTCATTAAAGACCCCTAGGAGCAAGTCAGCTACACACTCATGCCGCAGCCTTTTGGCAAAGCAATTCCAAAGACTCACCAGCCCTAATTCTAAAGCATCATCCATAATGCAAAAAAAAAAAAAAAGAAAAAGAAATAAACACCCCTTTGATAGTCCTTTCCTTAAAAAGTAAAAAACCATAAGTCAGAAATAGCTCACAGTTAGTTTCTTATGGTGATGATGTGTATTGTCCTGTTTCGTTTAAGGGGGAACACCTGATATTATAGCTGCCTCCTCCTGTGATCATTTTTGATTCATGAATTGCCAGGTAGAGAAATGTTCAGTGTTCTAGCAAAGTGGCAGCAGGTGTGGAAGGTGCAGACTCCCCAGAGAGGGCATAGGTAGCTCAAGCCTATTCACTGAATCAATTGTTTTCAACCTCATTTGCAAAACCCTTAATCTTTTCTAATAAAAGGGCATCCGTGTACCAAATAGTGTTGAATTTAAAGACTTGGGGTTAAAAGGATGAAGAGAATACCTTAAGTGTTCCTACATGCTGTTACTTGTCACCTATGACTTGGATCTCCTGGCCTGTCCAAGGATCCACGATTTCATGACGTGTACCCAAAGGCTGACATACAGTCTTTTCTGCATATTGCAGCAAGAAGCCTGTTTTATTACTGCTCCAAGACAACAGTTCATAGAGCTTTTCTCACTAGCTAAGGATGACATTTTTACAGGATTAACTTGCAATAAAACACACCTCCAGCTCTAAAACTCAGTTAAGAGCACACCATAAATGAAATGTGACAAAAGAAAATATGAGATATTAAAAATACAGAGGTAAAGGGCTGTTAATTAACTTAGCTTCAACTTCACCCTTGCATAGTTCCATTAAATGTTGAGAGCAGTATGTTACCCTTGCGTAAGTGGAAGGTAGGCTGCGGTCATTACATTGCCTACAGGATACACTTGATGAGACTGGTGCAAGCTGCCACGTCCAGAGCTAAATCACACTTTTGCTGTCACCTAGCAATGACTGTTTGGAATACTCTGTTCCAAGAAGAACCCATCTAGCTACAAGTATACAGCATCTGCAGTTTCTATTTGTATATAAGTCTGTTGGGAAGACAAGTGTGGTGACTAATAAGTTTCCTCCATGGAAATAACTTCAGAAATATTAAAACTGAAAGCAGCGAAGTGGTCTTGTTTTGGAGGCTATTCAGATGAGGACACGTCAAGGGCCACACACCAACGCTTCTGTAACATGACACTGTCTGAACATAAAGATAGCTGTGCTTCTTCTCAAGCCTTGCATTTAGCTGCATAGTACATATTAGATCAGTCACCTTACTCCTCTCCCACAAAACACCAACAAAACACATTTATTGTTCTTTTTTCTAAAGAAAGCAGCAACACTGATTTCTATCCCAATCATATCACAGTACAAGGGCCTTAACGCTAATGTGAAGGGTTGCCTAGCAACAGCACTAAGCCTGCTGGGATCATCATGCTACTGATTTTTGCACTGATGTTTTTGTTCCCAAGGATGCTTTGTAATAACGAAAGATGCTATTAGCCCTGTTTTCTTACCTCAGAGTTTAATTAATGCTTTTGTTGGTGTGAAAGCCACTGCTCTCCAAAATGTCTATTTTGTCAGCTCTCTTGGGGCATTTGGGAACAACATATAGCAATGAGTCCATCAAAAGAATCCCAGGTTTCAGACAAACAGCATCCTCTTAAATCTACACACACAAAAAAAATAAATCACTATTTGCAATGAAACTATTTCTGGGTGTGACTTCTGAGTTCACAGAACAAAAACAATTACGTGCAATCTCTACTCGTGACTTTTGGAAAGCTGGTATTGACAACTATTATGTGTAGTAGTTGTGTTCTATATGTGCAGTAGTTGTGTTCTATATGTGCTAGTTAAACAGAAAATTGTTAAAGAAAGAATTCCCACAACTCTCAGTATTCCAGGAATTGGTTATCGACATACAAATAGATTTACCTTAAGTCTAGACTGGACACAAGGACAGAAATAATTTGTGTCTTTAAGAAAGAAGAATATTATTCCTGGGCTAAGAACTGATAAATTCATGGTCCATTCTGCCCCAGTCCTAATGCAGTGCCTTCTCGAATGTCCTGTTGAAAAGCCATCACTGATTTAAGGAGAGGACTGTATTCCTCTTTGTTTCTGCTGGACTGAGTAGAAAAGTCATAGTTGTTGAGACAAATATTTTTCTGCCGTTAATATTAAAATACAAAACATGGACAAAAATCCTGCTGCTCTCAGCTCGCATGGCCAACACAGCAAGAATCAATGGGACTCAGACAGAGATAGGTAAGTTATAGATCTGCAAACAGCCAGCAAGATGCAAAGTAAATCCTAGCACTGTGTCTTAATCTGCACTTGAGAAAATTTTTAGGACATCCATACTTCTGCATCTTCTAGTGACTTCACATAAGGAGGCTGCTTTTTATTTTCCATAAGGTTAGAGTCTGCTGATGTGCATCTGTTTAATCAACTAGGATTGTTAACCCCTGTAACTGACAGCAGGTACTTGAATACATACCTGAATAGGGCCCGAGCACTAGATACAGTATCTGAGAAGAGTCACCGTGATCAGATGACTCTTGCTAGCGCTTCAGCAAAAAGTTCAGTTGGTGTTATTTTGTGCTGCTCTGCCAAATGCAGTTCATGGGTGGTTGCCACGCTCCTGACCCAAGACTAAGGCTGGGGATAAAAAATTACTAACGCACGCCTCTACAAACTGATGTCAGATTGCATAATTTAAAGAGTATTCCCAACCAAAAAGCCCCAAAGATCCAGTCCACATTGGCTTTGCAGCAGCAATGATGTAAATATTGTTTGATGCAAAGTGGAATGGGGCCATTAGGGTTAGGGCTGTCCATGACCTTGAACCTGAGTTACAGACACTGACGTTGTGATCCCCACAGCTTGCCACGCACAGATTTCAGGTTTCCTCTCCTGAAATTCTGAAAATCATAGCAGGTTTCCCTTTCTGCCATTGCAGGTGGCTGGCAGGCACACTGCCGCAGACCCTTACAGCCGGCTCTAGAGAGGGCAGGCGATCTCCCGGGTTGCAACCTGCAGCCCAGAGAAATCAACTGGCACTGTTCCCTCTATTTTCATAACAGAAGCAGCTCTCTCTAACAAATCAATTCCAAACAGAACAAGCTGTTTGACAATTACCATTTTGAACAAATATTTCCAGCCATGCACAAAACACCGTGGCAAAAAAAAGCAAACTTTCAGTAAACAGAAAATAGATGATTGTTCTAAAATGACAGCTTTCACGCTGTTTATCCCAAAGGATCCTCAGAGCTTATGTAGCATGAAATAAATTTGCCACTGGTTAAAAGTGTAAATTCTTTAAATACATAAAACTCTAATGAAAAGGCTTGTAACATTTCCCTTTTCCTGATTCCCACTTTTCTCTTTTTATCTTCCTAGAAGAAGAGTTGATTATAATTACAGTGGAGACTAAAATGTATGGTTGATTTTGTGTCAAAAAAATTATTTGGAAAGTAAAATGGGCTCTTAGTGTATGCGTGCTTCTACACATGCCTGTGTATATGAATTGTTTCATGGCTTTGAAAGAATTTTCTTTTAACGCACTGAGCACATGTCGTATTTAAATACATGTAGTTTGTAGAGAACACACAGAAGAGAGAGTCTGCCTATGGAGATGAGCAAGAAAAGCTGCTTTGAGATTTCATCACCTCTTTAAATGCTTTCAAGATGCACAGCAATGCAAAACACAGGGACTGACCCTGCCTTCCTGGTGAAGTGACCAGGACTGCAAGATCAGTGCCACAGCCTGTTGCCTTCTGCTCAGGGTTTGCAGGGGCTTGTGATCCTCACTGCAGGGTCAGCTGTGGGCAAGTCAGAGTATGTGACAGCTAATGTTCAGTCTCCACTGCCCTGGAGGCATGGAGCACAAGTTCAGGTCTGAAGGAACACGCTGTAGCACAAAACTCAGGCTTGCAGTGGGACCAAATGTTTGCTAGTTAAGTGGACTGATTTCAGATGCCTTTTAAAAAAAATAATAAAAAATAGGATTTCCAGTTTGGCATGTCGCTTACAAAAGTAAGGAACTAAAAGTGAAACTAATAGAGAAACCAATAGTTTGCCTGAGTGGGAGCTGGGTGAAAAGGAGGCAGCTTGGACCCCTCACATGACAGTCCTCTACACCAAAACACTAGACCAACTCCCTACTTTAGTTCAGACTGTCTCCTGCATAAAGTGAACACACAGATGTGGATTTTCCAGGTATTGCATTATATTTAAAAGCACTTTGTCACCTCTCCCCTAAAAATTATTTTTTCTTTTCTTAGGAGCATCATCAGTGCAGATCCTGTGAGCAGGCTGCCTGAGTCCTTTAAAGTACAGCCACTGCGTACACGCATGCCAAGCATGCGGCACACAAGCAGCAAACCCAGCAAGACTCACAGATAAGAGTAGCAGGCACAACGTGTTGCAAGTAGGGCATACCACCGAGTCACCCGTACACAAGTCAAGTAGAGCTAGAATGCAGCCACAGGCACCTCATTTAGGCCAAAGTCTGGCACGGTCAGGACACACCAGCCTTGCTTACATATCAGAAACAAATATGTGAGCCTGCCTGCTGTGGTAATCCTGATTTATAGAGATATGATAGACTTCTCCAGGTATCCTAACATTATGCCTGCATCTGCTCCAACACATTATGATCTTCAGAAGTGTGATTACTAAGACTCCACTGTATAGATCCTTGAATCAAAGAACAGATGACCTGGGCCTTAGTCCTGTCAATTGTGCTGTACAGCTGAGGGAATAGTAGTTCACATCTCATGTTCTTGAGACAATAAGAAAGATCCTTCCTACATACCAGGCTTCTCTTCTCACGCTTACTCAGGTCGCATTCTCTCAGAATGTATTTCAGCAAAGTAACTAAAATGGCTATTAGCCTTATTAATTATTAATTTTCCTTCTCAGTTCACAGAGACTGAGATAGCGGTGACCGCCATGGTGCTGCCTGGTGAAACGCTGTTTGCCAGACCAGGGCTGCAGGCATGCTGGGTGACATGGGTGCTGTGCATCAGCCTAAAGAGTTTTGGGTGTTGGACTGAGGTGAAGCACTCCAAGCAGGCTATGGGCTGTGTCCAGACTACTGGAGTAGTTTCTGGAAAGAACCCTGCTGTGATCAGTGCTGGGGTCTTCTTTTGAATGGCAGCACAGAGGTCATCACAGAAGGAATCCTGGAAGGAAGCTAGCAAGCACATAATACTGACAATCAGTTCTAGGGATCAGAGCTTGCCTGTGTTCCTGAAGCTCAGCTCAGACTACTAATCTGGTCATATGTAAGGAGGAAATATCCAAAGGAAAGATTTCCTTGAGGATCCCTTTCTAGTGGCACATCTGTAGGCACAGGCAACGACTAGTTAGTTAATTTATAGTGCAGAAGTTGTAGTTGCACTGAAGTCTCTGTCAATACATTGACCATCTGTGTCCTTGTTCCCACCCTTTTGTGTAATTATTCCAAATCCATACAAGCAAAGGCTGATGAGAGAAAATCAGTTATTATCCTTTTCATTTAATAATTAATGCTTTCTACTACCTTCATCAGTAGGTGTTTATTGTGGAATTTCTTATACTTTGCTTTGCCCCGAGCAGAAAGATAGTACATTAGATAAATTACTGTTCTGCTCCGGTATGGACAGCCCTCAGTGATGCATACAGCTAGTTCAAATACACAACCAGTAGCTGAACGGCATGAGAAATGTTCAATACATCTGCGCAGAATGCAATATCTCAAATGGTAGTCTTCTCTGGAGCGAGGCAGATGAACAAGTTCTATAAATGTAGCATCTTTAACAGGGTGGCTCTTCCCTCCTTGGCTACTTATTTTCAGGAACCTTACAGGAATTTAATATCTTAAGCTCTTTGTTTCTCTAGCATGACTATCTGCTTGAACTTTACCAAGTAGCAAGTGCATGGTAAGAAAATAAATGTCAGAACCTCCTAAGATACATTTCTTTAGGAACCTAATATGAAGAGAAATAAAATTCTTAAACTTTTTTAGATAAACCGCTGGTTGGAGAATTTAGGATTATGCAACTTTGCAGGTTTGCCTCTGGGCTCAGCTGGGAGCAGTTGATGCAGAGTTTCTCAGGCTCCTTCTCTTCCCACATCTCATTGTTTCTATGCCAGAGTAAAAGAACCCAAAATCTATTTTTACAGTAGGTTGTTCTAGCTAAATACATCCATTGTCTTCTGAAGATACTATATGTGGGTGAACCTTCTCTTTTCATTGCAAACCGGGCTGTATTTTGCAAATAGAACTTGCAGTTGAGGCAGAGACCAGCAAACCTGACTATTCATCAGCATGCTGCTGGCAGCTGCACACAAGGTACTTAAGAGGTTTTACATTGCCTGACTTGCCCTTTCAGTTTCTAGTGTGGATTCACAGAGAAGATGCAGAGAGAACTTTGCACCCTACTGCTACTGCTTGGAAGTCTCTCCATTACAGATTTGTCCAAGTTATTTCTGTTGAAAGCATCTATAAATAGCTTGCATAGCGCCCAAAGTGTGATATGGAATTATTGGGAGTTTTGCCTGATTAGAAGTAAGAGCTCTGAGAAAGGAGCTCAGGATTTTACAGAGTAATAAAGAACAGTAATTGAAGGGCTACAGATCTGTTCACATGCTTAAAATTAAGAACATATTCAAGTGTTTTGCTCAGCTGAAGATTTGCCTGTGAAATAATGTTGGTCCTTATTTTCCCAATACAAATATGGCCACAAGAAGTGTGTGTTAGATCAGAATTTGTTACTATCAAATAATTTATTCACCAGTGTTCCCATAAAAGACTTTTTTATTCATTATGTTTGGATTCCCTTCCTTTTGTTTCCATACTCAAGATCTGGAAGCAATTATTCAGCAGATGTCTTGAGAGAAAAAGAAAAAGGTAATTGTACATCAAGGAAAACTACGACATCCTTGGAACAAAAGATGCATCAGTTGTAGCTTATGGGTTCTCTGCACTTCTACACCTTGTGTGAATGGGCACGTCAGGGTTCTGAACAGCACTATAGGGACAGCTGCTCCTGCTTAGCCATTAAACAAAAGATGGCTAAACACAGTTGCATGACTACAGGCCAAAGAAAATACTTCCCTTACATGATTTCAATATTCTTGACATTATGTCTTGAGAATCAAAGTGTGTTCACCAGTGTGATTTACAGGTGAGGCAAGAAGGATTTCTATAGCATCTTTGGCTACCAAGTATTTATTTATAAACATAGATCAATTTTCTACACTAGTAGATAGGTTAGCTTTGCTTTTAGTCTAGCTTAATCTCCTTTATCTCACATGTATATTGAACCTATTGAGAAGCTGGCTGAAGTGTTTCACTAAACAAAAAAATAACTGACAGTACCACAGAAGTCATTTGTACTGGTCTGTGTAAATGGTATATGTACTAATTATTTGTTTTCATGAGATTTGCAATAGGACAACAGATTTGCAAAGCTCAGTTCTGTTTTTCTTCTGGAGTTGTAGGTGGTCGATTGTTTATTTGGTGTGCATACACTTAGGGGTAGACTCATGGCATGTATTTGAAAACCTCTTACTTTTTTTTTTTTTTTTTTTACCCAGAGTTAAATCTCCTTACATCCCTCCTTTTTCAGCTGTGTCTGATTCAATCATCAGAACGGTGTTGCAGGATGAGATTTCAATCTGAGATAAAGGGATTAGGTGAATCTCACTCCTTTTCACAAAATCCCATGGCCTTTAATTCACTTTTGCCTCAAAGTCAGCACAACAGTAGAAGCTTTTATCACCTTGGAGAATGAGCTCTTGTTCTACTTAGGATCTAAATTATATTGGCTTTTAGTAAGGTGGCTACCTATCAAAAAAACCTTCAGAAGTAACAGTTCATTCATATACCACAATCCCAAGAAATTTTCTCAATTGAGAAGTTTTCTGCTAAAACCCACACACTTATTACATTTTGTAAATGGGGATGTTTGGGAAGAGCTGACCTGATACCCACTAAAGTCCCTGAACAATACTTGTGGGCTTCAGTGGATATTTGATAACATTCACAATTGCAGAGGTGTGCCACAAAGATGGAGACATACCAGCTCAATGACATTCATGCAGGAAGTTGCCGTGCTATCCTATGCTGTGGAGGACGGCAAGAGAAATGTGGTTTTTTTCCACATAGCCAAAAGGTGTTAACAATAATGGTTAATCTAAGCTAATCAAGAGAATGCAGCATCAATGACATCCAAAGAATGGGATTTCCAATTTACTCATCACAGGAGAGTTTTACAAAGAAGCGAGCATTGTTAGCTATAGCCCAATAGGCATTTTTCTGACTGAATTTAGACAGCTTAACTATCCATCAACATGGCAAGTAAGAACCCTGAATACTTTGCATGACTCAAGGCCCGAGTTCCAGAGCTGAAGTGCTAGTAAGCAAAGGATTCCCATTCCCAGCCTTCATAAACATAGCACTGCCAGCCATGGCTGGTGTCTAAGACACGCCTATGGAGAGCATCGTGCGCAACCACTGACCTTCCATGCAGAATTTCTTCTCTCCCATGCAAGGAAGCACCATGTTTTCTGGTGTGCTTGCTCTGTTTCAGCCTGAACAACACGTTTATATATATACTGCACTCAAAACACATCAAATTGATGCATGTATAAACATTTTTGTTTCAGAGCAGTAGTTTTGGCTTTCCTCACTATTAAAGCCTTTAGAAAGGCTGTCCAAGGACACCGTACAGAAGCCAGAAGTTCCCTTCAGCCAGACAATCAAGCTGCTTCCAGTCAACTTGAGAGCTGAACATCCGTTACTTAGCAACTGGGGAGGCAATTTTGGAGCCACACCACTCTTGCCACTCTCCTCTTGCAAACCTGTCACAGACCCAGCTACTCTGTGCAAGTAATCCTTTCCACAAAGGCAGATGGCTAATGTAAGAAGATTATACATTTCCAGAAATAAAACTTTACCTCAACACTTCTCTAAACTATAGCTAGGGTGTGTTTAGTGTATAATTTTCTCCACAACCACTGGATGCTTAATGCAACAACTGATCAGTCAAAAGCTGTTTCTAGGTCAGAGACACAGCTTGGGTAAGACATTTAAGTACAAGTGAACTCGTCCCTTGGTCAAGAGTAGGCCTGCTTGCTTCTACAGTTCAAGTAGCCCGCATGTCTGTGTGAGGTTTTTGTCCTGTTTGAGAAACTGCCAATAATCTCAAAAGCCGTAAGTCATTAATAACACACACATTATGTAGGATCTCCATGTTAGATTCTGCTGGTTTTAACTTTATCCAGATACAACAGCTTATGATCTTGTTTTAATTTTTAATATTAACTTCTGGTGTTTTGTTCCTAGTTTCCTTTATCCTTGGTCTTCCATATTTTGAGTTGTATCTTTCTCAGTTCTCCACTTACTGTTTCTGGCAAAGATTTAGAGTTACAAGTGAAGATCCTACCAACAAAGCCATGAATTTCATTACTGGATTTTGTTCTCTTGCAAAAAGTGTATGCCATATTTACTTCACTTTCTGCAATTTTGATGAGTTTTCTTCAAGGGAAGAGGCAGTGTAGATGTTAAGTCATTTGGGTGGGCTTTTTTGATCATATCGGCTAAAACTTTTTTTCATGCTTTTATTCTAATTTTCATGACAGTTACTGTTCTGAAAGCAAAATAGATACTTATTTTGCTTGACATTTTTAAATGGCATTTTTGAAGCTTTCAAAAAGATACACATACGCAGAACATTTACACATGGAGAGGTTTAAACTTGTTGAACATGTTACCAGATTAAGCTTTATAGAATAACAGCCTTTTTTTGAAAAAAAACCAACCCAATTGCTATGTCATCAATAAGCAACATGTTTCCTGGGAGTTCTATGATTCCTCACACTAACAGCTGCTGCCTAAGTGACTAACAGTTTGGCGCATTCAGACATTTTATTGTTGACTTGATAGGCAGGACAATTCACAACCTTTCTTTTCCAAGTAGGATAACCAGATTTAAATACTCTCTCTTCCTCCTACTTGCATGGAAAGATATTTATATTCGTTTTCTCTGGAAGAAAAAAAAAGTATAATGAAATAAGCAGTGGTAGCAAGGAGTAGGAAAAAACCCACAGCATCTGCTCAACTACTTCATGAGCATTAACAGATTTAGCAACATATCTTAATTGCATGGAAGGCTAATAAAAGCAGACAAGTCTGCCTTGAAAATATATACGTACAGCCTTGAGATATGGGTGCATTACAACAGTGCACTGAATCAGAGGAAACAATTACTGCATAGGTTATCACGTTGCAAAGAGAAGAACCAGAGAAACATGCAGCCACCCCCAGTGACTAAGATGATTTTATTATTATTCTCACTTAATTGCTATGCAGCTATTCTTACTAAAGCTTCAGTTAGATAGGTAGCCTACTAAATCCAGTGCTCTTTTGGCTTGAAGTGAGTACGAATGCAAAATTATTTCCTGTTTAAGTAATGTGTGTAGGTGAGCATATTAACCCCTGGCACCTGAAGACTGCTGCTACACACCTCCCATTATCTCACCAGCGTTCATGGTCACTGTGTCTGGTATTCACACCTGCCTTCAACTGTGCTTCCCAGCTGCAGCTGAGAAGTACAGCACTGCGTTGCATTTCCTCCAAACAGACTTCAGGCCCAGGCGCTTAGAATACTTTTGAAACTTCCTATTACAGACATAACACTACATCTGCAATCCTGTTGTCATCCACAAGTTTGAAATTTGTACTTTACAGGCATTCAGTGTGAGGGAAGAAGAGGTGTCCGCGGTCTCCACTAAGTTTAGGTTTAGAAATTCATCTGTTCCATTGCAGGGGAGTGCTTTTATGTTCTGCTTTTGCTGCCTGGGCTCAGTTATCTAACTCTATGGACAGGATAATGACTACATCTCCTCCCATCTCTCCAGCAAAGACTTCTGCATTTAAGGGGGTGTGGTTTACCTAAATAACTGTATGTTGTTAAAAACTCATAGAGGATCCAACACAAACTCCTAAATGCCCCAGTGATACAGGTAGCTCAAGATTTAAAAATCTGTAGGTCACAGTGGAGGTGCATCAGTAAAACTAGACACTGTACAGAAAAAGTGCAAGTATTAATAAAGAGGCAGGAAATACTCTTTAATAAAGGCTTGCTTTGTTACTTCAGCCTTCAAAAATTAATCACTTGAGTTTTGGAAAAGGCACCTTTCCAACTAAAAAGCTAGTGGTAACAACTGCAGTAAAATGAAAGAAAAAGCAGGATTAGAAAATTATTTTCTCTTAGTTTTTCCACTGTCACCTTGAATCTTCTTGCATAAATCCTTAAAGCTTGTCTAGCGTGTAAATGAATATGGTGGATGATAGTTCACCATCAGTAATGCTTTGAGTCTTCTAAACACATTATTAACAGTTAATGATTTCTAATTATTGTTTCTGTAGCAATTAAATTATTGGCTTCTTTTCAACTATTAAATTAGGATTTTTGCATCTCTTCTCCATGCTGACACACATTTGGTGTACTGGTAGGTAGCCTGAGTACTGCAGTGGTGGCATTATATGTACAGAATGAGTCCTGCAACAGAGCTGAGAGGTATTGATGAAATGAAAGTATTTACTGCGAAAAAGTGCCTGTAACAGAGCTAGGATATATTGATGAAAGTATTTACTGCTGGAAAATGATTGGTGTTAATTTCATGTAAAACCTGCCACAAAGCAGGTCATTTAATCTGAAGTCAATTGCAATTTAACATCTCAGTGATTTAAAAAAAAAAAAATCAATACTTCAAATAACAAATCTTATTTTAAAAGGCCTTTGAAGAGCTATAAATGCTCCTTCTTATAATTAGATTGTGAGATGTAGCCACAACCATATTACTTTACACTCTAGGATAAGAGTGTAATCAACTGTTAGAATAGCTTAGCAAGACAAGTGATGAACACATTATCATCAAGGCCTTTAAATCAGCCTCACCATCTTTCTAAAGCACGCATTAAAAATTATTAGACTTACTGCAACAGTTGTGTGAAATATCTGGATTGCACAACTTTTTATGAGAAGCTACTGGAAGATTTACTATGAGAAGGGAGGAAGCTCCTCAAGTATTGGCAGTGAAAACTGCATGGAATTGTTTACACGGCAAAGCAGAACTCGCACTATCCCAGATTGAGAGACCTGAGGTTTCCGACCTGTTGGAGCAGCAATGTGCCCTCGTGGCCAAGAAGATCAACATCATCCTGGGGTGGATTGGAAGGGGGCTGGCTAGCAGGTCGAGAGAGGTTCTCTTTCCCCTCTACTCTGCCCTGGTGAGGCCAGCAGCCAGGAGACTGGCTAAGCATCTTTTGCTGTCACTTCAACACTTTGGTGTGCTAAGACATGAAGACATCTAAACATGTTGACACGATGAGCTGAAAGTCTTGATTCTCAGGCAGTGTGAATAGCCTAAAGAAACTATTGTCTTCAGCAGTAAAATGTAAAGTTACAGGTTGGTATGGGCTCCAGACAGCAAGCAGAAGTAAACTAAAGATATAAGTTTTACCACAATGCACAATAAAGTTTCTTTTCTAAGTTTTCACTAAAGAAGCTTTAGGAAAGGATAAAAGTGGCTACAGTCCATTTTCCTTGTATCAAGAGAAGCAGCTCTAATTTGAAGTGTTACAATACAATACAAACAATACAAAATGCTTTACCAAAACTAATATTTGTGCTCTGAAAGAGCACAGTATGCTGTCTGTGGTTGCCAGCCTCTCACTGATAAGAGCTGCATGAAATCTTTAGATAAACTCATAGATGACTAGAAACTTGTAATACAGAAAAAAAAGTCAGGCTAAATGCTTGCTCTCTGATCTGGTATCAGGCAGTCAAGGCCTAGACTGAAAAAACAATGGTTTTCCGTTCAGAGTTCATGCTGCAAAATCTCATTTACTCTGCTGTGTCTTACCACATTTCCCATTTTATCACGAGAGTGACCGAGTCACATAGAAGCAAGCCATTTCAACAAAACTAGAAACTAGCCAAAACCTTCCACCTATGTTTAGGCTTCTGAAACATTCAAAAATATTTTAAAAGAAGACAATGTATTTTTCCATAGGTGCCTATGGCAAGGATCTAAAAATGGGATATTTCAGTTCCTAATATCTATCATTTTCTGCTTTTAGCTGGAAATAGGACATCCAAACGTAGCAGGGCTATCCTATGTCAGTTTTGAATCAACTCAGAAAAGTTCCAGTGAATTCTTAAAATGATTATGACTTCTGGGCTCACTGACCCTGGGGTACTCCAGAGTGCACTCAGGAGTCACTCTGGATACAGAGCAGATCTCATCCAAATGGGAATCATCAATACCAACCTCCTAAGCAGCAAGTATTAAGCTTTTTATTTAAGAAAAAATAAAAGAGGAGAAACGAAAAAGAGCAGGTGATGTTGCAGTCTTGGCATTATTAAAGAAAACAAGTATGGATAGGTAATTACTACAATTCCATCCAGCACATATGCATACACATATGGCCATCTGTTTGAATATTATATATATGGATGCATATCTATAGCTATGTATGCATTTATATATATATATATATGTATGTATATAT